>NW_019213328.1:107559-137127 GCF_002532875.2 Varroa jacobsoni | reverse complement strand
ATTCAAGTAAATACTAGCACAGATTAAGAAGTGCCTACCTTTGCCGATTATGTGAACGGTACAGAAATAGCTGAGAAGAGGACAAAAAAGCAAAGCAAAGAGAACAATCGTCATAACAAAAGCGTTTAAGATACACACATATATATACATGAGAGTGGAAAAATATATGTATCATCTCAAATAAGTAACTTTTCATATATATATATATATATATATATATATATATATATGACTTTTGTGCGTAGGCACAAAACACGAGATTGAAATATATGTAAAGGCAAGTAAATGAAAGCGCGAGAGAAAGAGAACTGTTGGATACGTTTCATTTTGACCTTTTTTATAGTAAATAGTGGCTAATACTATTTTGATTTATTATTCAGAAAAAGTATTCTAATGTACGTAATTGTACGTCAGAATGCTTGCAAGCTTCGAACCTCCTGACCTCCTGTAGAAGGGCAGTACTCCAATGACATCATTAAGAATGCTGCTTTTGTCCGAAGAAATCCAGGGCGATTCGTAAAGCGACAACGTCAACGACTGAAAGAGCGAGCGTGCATGAGTGAATAATGTCTATACTCCTGCCGAAAAAAGCCCTTCCTAAAGTTTCCTGATTCCGATCGTCCTACTTCGAGCTTCTTTTTCCGCTTCCCCGTATTCCTCCTTCGACACTTCTACGCGAACGGAAACAGTAATGTTACCAAATCCATTTTCGTCCCTGACACAGCCCCTTACCAACCACTCAATCGCATTCAACAATAAGTAGGTTCATACGTAGCGTGTTTTTGCCATTGGTGCTGGAGGCTGTAGATTCTATACGAAATATTACTGTAGGAGGCTAGATAAAAAGAAAAAAAGCTAGCGAACGAAGCATGATGATGATCGAGAGGATGACAACGACAGCAGCAACAATAACAACAACAAAAACGGAACAAAATAAAAGAAAGGTGCCGCAGTCATATGTGAAGTGGTTACATATAAACTTAATGCAGCTGTTTGTTTGATTCATAGAAACGTAGACAAAGATGACGACGGGTGACAAATGTTAATGGGAACGAAGACGATATACAATGGACAGGAATGATGATCCCAAGCATATTTAATGACTTTGTAGATCAACTGAGTGGCAGTGGAAGCAAATTATTGGTATGAGCGCAAGGGCGAATGAAAGAAAGTATATAGGAAGAACATAGAGTGAAGGCTGGCCCATGGTTGGACGTTGTGGGAAGAACGTCCTCTGTTGTAACTACTTCCGATGGATCAATGGCGAGTTAGTTTCATTGAATGGATCGCACGCCACGTTGCGGAGAATGAAGAACTTCCGCACTGTTATGCCCTTGACGCCTCGCCGAACGATTTTTTCAGAACGGAGATTGGAACGGCATGAATGAAGAGAGTTAATAAAGATAAGCACAACACTTGACTCCTTAATGTTGGTGTTTTCCTTAAAAATACTATGTACGCTCTGATTGTATATTCATCTGATCTATATTTATTTATTTAAACGAATAACCATATAGTAGTTTTCAGAAACGGCTTAAAAAAATACGCTAGAAACCAGACACAGTTTTCTTAATGTTAACGCGTCATTGCAGAATTGTGGACATATTTTAAGATCAGGTTGCCATATACAAAATGCCGCAATACGTTTTAGAAAGGATTTAGAAAGAAAATTTATTATCAACAGTTATTTAACACTGTACAATATCTCTTGAGATTTTCGTCAGAAAACTTACCGCATGCATTATTACTTCTTAAAATTAGCTATTCGATCAAAGGTCTATTCACTTGAAAATTTCACAACATTAAAATTACGTTCAAAAAAAGAAATGACGGGACAAAGTGGCTAGTGTTATTTGCCCTCGGTGGCAACAAAAAAAAAAACCACTTCTGCTTACTCAGTAGAAAGTTATAAACACTGCCAGTCGACTAACTGCATGCTCCACTCAAACTCATACGTGTTTCGTAGGATTCATTCGCTGCCAGTGCTATAGTTTCTGCGATGCTGTAGTAGTCTTCTTACCTTAGCTATACGTGGAAGATTCGAGACTGAACCTAGGCACAATTTGCGCGCCAAGAGCCAATCTTCTTGAGCTATGCTAAGCTGCAGTACAAGAAAATTTCTTAAACCATTTATGAAATTCCACATTCTACTGCGTTTTCTAATCTAACCTAACACAAATTGATCCCTACCGGAACGATTCGTTGCAGTGTAGTCCTGTGCCGTTTCTGCTACTGTTATATTTTTCCCAATTGGAGCTCCCCAAATCGTCTGTCTCATTTAAATGATCGCGCTGTTCGACTCCCTGACCAGGTTGTTATGCTTATTCCATTATTTACCTGTTGAAGCAATTCGACTGGATTGTTTCAGTATGCTTACTCCGATGATTCAATCAACAACTGTGATTCTGCTTCTGCTAGTTTTCTATAATGACTGTACTATTTCGTTACCCTGTAGCTGCTGTTGCATTGCTTTGATTACCTTGCATTCTCATCGCCGGTAATCAATCATTCTGCCACCGTTAATCTATCACCCTAACACTTTAATGTATCCCAAAATGAAACCAGCCCTTTCACGAACATTCAGGCCGAATACGCAGCTATCAGCACAAAACTAGAAACCATCGTCCTTTTTGATTTGTTCAAAATACCGAGTTACTAGAAAGGAACGCTTGGTTACGTAGTTGTCTTCCCTCCAGGATAAACAAAGCTATTCTTAAATACTGTTCAAATATGGTATCATTGTAAGGTCAACATATTAGAGCGGTGTGCTGACTAAAAGCGTTTTTCATTTAGTAACGCAACGTAACGGAAGGTTAATGTTTTTTAAAACTGCGTCAAAATTTCTTTAAAAATTAAGCATACAACAAATAGATTTTATTTTACGGATTAACCTTAACTAATTTCACCCGTGGGTTAAAGTGGCCTCAAAGATTTTCTATAATGGCTAGGTTTGGACGGTCACGCACGCCCTGTATACGATATATCCCGCAAACAAAGATTTTGTTGAAACAGGGGAAGTTCTCAAAAAAGTTTAATTCAAATGGGGTACCTTTTAATGGATTTTCGATTAGATAATGCGAGCAGACTTTAAAAGATTGGTTCAAAAGAAGTCATATCACTGTTCTGAGCACGTCTCCAGGAAAACCTAACTTACAGGTTATATAAAGTCTTTGAGAGTACCTGAGCCTAGATAAGATATATTGAGGTAAACCTCAAAAGAATATAGGCAAGAACGAAATTTACTCGATGCCTGATTCGTCTCCAAGTCGTAGTATTTCTAAATGAAGTAATTAAGGCTGAATGAAGTAATGAAACATGTTCTAAAATTAAAAAAAAATTAAAGAAATTATTACATTTGCGCTACTTTACGCTAAGAAATAAGAAGTGTCTCCAATTTTATACTATACTCTAACTGCAATTATTTAACGATTTAAATCTTACGTAAGTGTTTTTATAAGTATTTTATGGAGAAATAATGATCTTCGAAAGCTCGCTACTATCTCATTATTCGATATTTTACTAAAGACCTAAAAATTTGCCTATAACATGGCGTTAAACGCTATGAAAAATCTTTTTTCATCAAACCAACGCTTTGCTTCTATCGTACAGGGATAGAACAATTAAATAAGTTTCGAATTGGTATCGATTTTTTTCGCACAAAATCTAAACAGTTACCACAAAAACCATCCAAAAATGCCACCTGTTAGTTTATGACATTATCTATGTTTTCGTACAGGACAAAGATGTCGGCAATTTTTTGAGAAACGTCGCTGTCATAGCAGCTGTTTGTTCACTTTAGCGGCTGTCCACTTAATGCTGGGCTTTTAGTTTAATGCGTTTCGGTGTGCGGCAAATGGCGGGCAGGCCTGCTTGTCATTCCGTCAGGCCCGGTTCCGGCTATCGAAAAAAGATGCGTTCATTCAAACAGCTGTTGTTGTCTGCTGTTTTATTTACATTTGCGAGTGGCTGGTGCCACGACAGCGGCAGAGGGGTGGCGGACAGTGTTGTGGTGTTGGATGATCTGTTCTATGCAGCTCACAGCTTGGAGTGAAAAAGGTTCAACTCGATCCGTAGCCCCGCATTTTATTATTTCGAGTGGCGCCAGTCTGCTATTTGGTTTTTCATTTTGTGTATAAAATCTATGCGCAGTAATAAGAACTGTCAATCGTTTTAGTTGCCCGGCCAAAACAAGTGCCAGCCGGGACTGTGCCGCCTGTGTTCCCGCATCCGCAGTTCTCAAGAACAACAGAGTCGCTGCCACTGCCAACGCCGTCATACCAACAGCAGGGCAGCGATCATGTTAACTAAATTCGAGACTAAAAGTGCTCGGGTGAAGGGTCTGAGCTTCCACCCGCGCCGACCATGGATTCTTGCCTCACTTCACAATGGCGTCATCCAGCTGTGGGACTACCGGATGTGCACGTTACTTGATAAATTCGACGAACACGAAGGCCCTGTGCGAGGTATCTGTTTCCATAATCAGCAACCATTATTCGTGTCGGGTGGTGACGATTATCAAATTAAGGTGAGCAATTTCTTCGAGTGTAATAGATTTTTCAGTGGTCAGAATTTAGCAATAGGCAGTGTCGAAACAAAACCATCCTATATATTGATCCCTTCCCACATCTCACGTTTCATAGAAGGCTGCCGCCGGCTGATGTGCCTGGGAACTTACAATAGAGCGTCAATACCGCACACTACCAGTTCTTACTATACGACGAGATAATCCTTTCATAGATTAGCACGAAGACTTTATGAAGGTTGTCTAATAATAGCAAGATATGTTAATTCGAATTTAGTTTGCTATGCGTGTAATGTTCATGTCGTGGTTAGAAACGGATTTTTTTCATTATCTACCGATCGGAAATGGGACATCGCTGTTCCACCTCTGACGTGTCCACTGTTAAGCTGACAGTATCTATACGAATGGGCAAGGCGCAGAAAATATGTTCCAGTGCAAAATTCAGGGAAAGAACTCTGTCGCTGTTGAAATATAGTGATCAATGACAGTTTAATATGTTGCAATTAGTTTCTCCCAGTTACAATAACGGATTCTTCATGCTTTAATGAAAAAAAAAATCGATCTATTAGCTGATCTTTTCATTGTATACGGATCAAGATTTACGGATAGTGTAACCGGCTAGTTTTCAAACTCGGCTTACCCAGACTATTGATAGAAGATTGGTACCCATCAGGCCCGGTATTCATTATCCGTTGGGTCTGATTTCTTTATTGTTATATTGTTACATAACAGTTAACTTGGAAAAACAATGGTAAAGGTCGTTCCATTATTTTAATAAGGTTTTCTCTTGAACAGAATGACCGATAGGCTAAAGTTAATGATAAATGTTTTTTGCGTGATCATCTATCTTTAAATCGCTGTAACTTATTTTGGTATATTTACTTCAGTGAATTGCGCATGATTTCTCTCACGGGAATTCAATAAAAAAAAAGTATTCCTCTTAGCTAACGATAATAACTAGAGCCCATTTCATTGGTTACGAAATAATCTTATCTTATAATCAAAAGCTTGTCTTACATAGCAGTTATTTCAAAAAAAATCTTGCGTGATTTCTTTTGATACCAACATCATACTGAATAGCTTTCAGTCTTTTTTATCCAGTGAGTCTATCTTTAGGGCTTTGATTCAGCTATATTCGACATACCTGTTTACAAACGCAAAAAGACTGATTCAACATTTACTTTCTGCATATTGTATCGTTTTTTAGATAATGATGACGTTTGTAATGCATATTGATCTATCGTTTCTCAAGTTCATAATTTGATTATCACATGTTAATCTTTCCGTTTTTTATCATTATGTATGTACTTTGCTCAATGACAGGTATGGAATTACAAGCAAAGGAAATGTATTTTCACGTTACTCGGTCACCTCGATTACATTCGGACAACGACATTCCATCACGAATACCCCTGGATATTATCGTCGTCTGATGATCAGACAATTCGTATTTGGAACTGGCAGAGTCGCACATGCATTTGTGTTCTCACAGGTAGGCATTTGTTTTAGCTTATCCTCCTATTAAGGTATATTATATACAGTCAATGTAAATTTACATACATCACACAAATTTAATCAAGTCCCGATTCGTAGTGTATAAGGAGAACTAATTCCAAATATTAGTTTTTGCCTTCAACATATCTAGATATACGCATCGAAAAAGTAGCTGTCATTATTTTGGTTGTAATGCGTCGGTTCCAGGCCACACGCATTATGTCATGAGTGCCCACTTTCACCCCTCCGAGGATTTAATGGTGTCAGCGTCACTGGATCAAACCATCCGAGTCTGGGATTTGCAAGGTCTTCGTAAAAAGAACGTCGCTCCCGGACCCGGAGGCCTGGAAGAACATCTCAGAACGCCTGGCCACACCGACCTGTTCGGTACGTCCGACCTACTAAGTAAGGGATAAAATAAGTATATTTTTCCGATCTGTCTCCCCGTATACAGATCTTCTGCTTGTTCATCGGGAATGTCTGAGGTTTAACATCGTAACTAAATGCATTCTGAGATGAAAATCGAATCGGCGTAAAATACGACAATACGGCCTAACAAAACTAACATCAGGTGAGAGCAGAATATTTAGTCCGTTGAGTATCAGCGAATGTATCTGTATTTTGGGTTTCTGTTAATTTCTATGGGAGTACTATGTTGGCACATTTTAGCTTCCGCATGTGACTACATCGTCTGTCAACTTAAATTGTAATAGATAAGTATACAAAAAAACTATATCACAATTCCATTTCTTCGTTGTGTTTTTTCTATATCGTAACTAAACCGAGAAGTATATTTTTATAAGAATTCGAGAGGTATAATATACGTCTTATATGGATTATCCTTGAAGCAATTGCTGTGAACATAATTTAGTTATACATATTCTTTTCGCTTGTTTAATGGACAATTGCAGCTACTACTTGAGGTTATGAGTCCCGTTTTGAAAATTGCATGAAAGCGTTGAGAACAGACAAGTTTCAAAACTGCTTTTTGTCATGACCGCTTTAGGAAAAACCTGACATCGTGAATCATAGGAAAACGAATGCAGATAATTGTGGTACTGTACAAATGCATACTCATATGAAAGCCACGCTTACCAAATACGTCAAAATATTGGTGGGCCTTGATGCGGGTTATTCTGGTAAAGGTTGGGACAAGCTTGAGACACGCTTTTAGCAAACGACGTACATTATAGTCTGTATGCGTATGTGTGTGTGTGTAAGCGGACATTTAAATATAATATAACTTTTGACACAAAGGGAAAATAATTTTCGGATGAATGTACTTTTTTTTAGCAATAAAGATGTAGTTATAAATATATAAAAATATACTGAAAGATATACAATGAGTACTTATGTGTAGACAGGTATTGATCAGTTTTCGTTACTATCTAACTAGAACTTCGGAACCGGATAACATTGAATGTTTCTTGGTATCAGCGGCAATTTAAACTTTGGAAAATTTAATGCTAACACCAAAAAGCGAAGTTCTTATGTTATATTGAGTATGATTTTCTCCGTACATTATAGTATTACTGTTTTGACTGTTCCATATTAAACCCTCTTATTTTAAGGGCAAGTTTAAGGGCTTTGTGTGTTAAATGTCCGTTGCTGCGTTTTGTGAAAAATGACCCAATCCTGAGATTTTGTTGGACTATTCACTGAATTGGTTTATTTGGTGGTCTGCCATTACTTACAGGCACATCAGATGCCGTGGTTCGCCACTTCTTGGATGGCCACGAACGGGGTGTAAACTGGGCGGTGTTTCATCCTACAATTCCTTTAGTCGTGTCAGGTGCGGACGATCGCCAAATTAAATTGTGGCGTCTAAATGACGCAAAGGCCTGGGAAATGGATACTTGTCGGGGCCACTATTCTAATGTGTCTTGCGTGATTTTCCACCCCAGACAAGAGCTTATTCTGAGCAACTCGGAGGACAAAAGCATTCGCGTATGGGATATGGCGAAAAGAACCTGCCTGCACACCTTCCGTAGGTAAGTTAGTACGAATAAAAATATATTGAATATACGCAGAGGATAAGCGTGTATATTTCTATACTGAAACGTTATTACGCATTCTCCGTTTCATTTCACGTTTCGAACGAATAATTAACTTTATTTACAGCATGCTTTTTTTAAATGCTATTCTATTTAATTTGTGTAGCACATATATCGCGTACAGCGTTATGTATCTTTGTAGACCATGTATAAATGCTGTAGGTTAAGCTTTTATTTAAATAGTTAGTAAAGTGTATTTTCTACAGGGAGCATGATCGCTTTTGGATTTTGACGGCTCATCCGACACTGAACTTGTTCGCAGCGGGCCATGATAACGGTATGGTTATATTTAAGTTAGACCGCGAAAGGCCAGCTCATACGCTGCACGGTAACACCCTGTATTATGTCAAGGAACAAAACTTCATGTTGGCAAACGTAGCACAAAAACATCTGCGAAAGCTGGACCTTACCACAATGAAAGACACAGCAATTCTTCAACTACGTAAGGGGGCGGCCCGCGCGCCCGTGTACAGGTTGGTCCTAGAAAAAACTTCATATTTTGTTCGCATCTGGTAGTCACAGTAATTAGTTCAGAACAATTCGCCAGAAATTTCCACAAGGAAGACAAAAACTACGCTTTTTAGCTTTACAACAACACGTAACGTAAGCGTGGTAGATGCTTAATATGATATGTGTTCCTACACGACGAAATAATTCAGCGAGCGATTTATGGTGTTCAATCAGCGAACATTTTCTGTACAGTTCGTTGCCAATTATTAGTACTCTTTTTGAAGAAGGGAATAGAAACGATTTGCTTTGTATAGTGTATCCAGTGTCATCTACAGCCATTAAAGACAATTTTACAAGTCTACATTGTTATTCATAATCAAAAGGTGCATATTTCGTCTGATTGTGCTGTTCTGTTTTTCTAGTATTTCATACAACCCAGCAGAAAATGCCGTTCTAATCAACGTCCGACACGTCATCAAAGAGCAGTCAACGTACGAGCTGACCCAAGTACCCAAAAATGATAGGGACACTTCAGAACCGAAACGCGCTAACGGGCTGACGGCTCTTTGGGTAGCCAGAAACAAGTTTGCTGCGCTAGACAAGAACAAATCGGTGTTTATTAGAAATATGAAAAACGAAGTTACCAAGAAACTGGAACATCACGCACCAGTAGACGAAATTTTTGCTGCTGGTGTTGGCCAGCTGCTTGTCCAAGACTTCGAAGGCATTTCGTTAGTCGATGTTCAACAGAATCGAGTGCTTGCTCATGTAAAGGCGCCTAAAGTGAAGATGGTCATCTGGAATCAGGAGATGACCCGAGTCGCACTTCTGCAGCGAAAGAACATTACGTTGTGTAACAGACGCCTTGAGATTCTCTGCCAGCTCAATGAGTCCACGAGGCTGAAGAGTGGAGCTTGGGACGAAGCGGCGGACGTGTTTGTCTATACAACGTCCAACCATATTAAGTATTCGCTCCTGAACGGTGACCACGGCATCATTCGCACCCTGGACCTGCCGATTTACATAACGAAGGTCCAAGGTAACAGTATCTTCTGTCTTGATCGAGAAGCTAAGGCTCGCGTGCTCACGGTCGACTCAACCGAATACCACTTTAAAGTCGCCTTGGTCAATCGCAAATACGACGAAGTCTTGCATATGGTGCGTAACGCTAAATTGATCAGCCAGTCGATCATCGCTTATCTGCAAAAGAAGGGCTATCCAGAGGTGGCATTGCACTTCGTCAAAGATGTGAAGATTCGCTTTGCGCTTTCACTTGAGTGCGGCAATCTGGACGTTGCCCTCGAAGCTGCTCGGTCCATGGATGACAAAACCTGCTGGGAGAAGTTAGGCGAGGCCGCCCTATTGCAGGGCAACCATCAAATCGTCGAAATGGCCTACCAGCGAACAAAGAATTTTGAGAAACTATCTTTCCTTTATCTGATTACTGGTAACCTTGATAAGTTAAAAAAGATGCTTAAGATTGCCGAGATCAACAAGAACACATCGGCACAGTTTACCAACGCGCTTTACCTTGGTGACGTCCAAGAACGCGTCAAGATTCTTAAAAGCGTTGGTCAACATTCATTGGCATATCTTTGTGCTGCGACGCACGGTCTCGAAGAAGAAGCGGCTCGGCTAAGTGAGGTGTTGGCGGAGACTGCCGAAGACCGACCGCTCCCAAAGACGCTTGATTCAGCTGTTTTGATGGTCCCTCCACCGCCGGTTGCTCGTTGCGACGAGAACTGGCCACAGTTAAGCGTCAACCGCGGCTTCTTTGACACGGTGAACATGCAGAACAAGAGAACGGCCGTGGCGGTAGCGAACGACATGGACGAGATCGAACCGAGTGGCTGGGGAGATGTTGGCCTTGGTGAGGAAGAAGGCGATATCAAACCAGATGATGCCGAGGGGATGGTTGATGGTGGAGGTGAAGGTGAAGGATGGGACGTCGATGAGGAAGATCTGGACATTCCTCCCGAGCTTCTGGAGGCAGGAGACAGTGAGGTTAACAATGATGGATTGTTTATTGCGCCTAGCCGTGGTCTAGCTACGACGCAACAATGGGTCGATCAGTCGCGCCTGGCTGTTGATCACATTCTGGCAGGCAGCTTTGATACGGCTATGAAGCTGCTTAATGAGCAGATTGGCATCGTCAACTTCAAACCATTCCATAGCCACTTCATTGCGACGTTTGCGCGCTCAAAATCGGCACTTGATGGTCCGCTTTCCATACCAACAACGTACTGCTACTTACAGCGGGCGTATGGTAAAAATTCATCATTGCCGGCTCTCGGCTGTAAATTAACCGACTTGATAGAGAGGTTGCAGCAGTGCTACCAGCTTACGACAGCTGGCAAGTTCCAAGAGGCTGTTGAGAAACTTCGCTCTCTCCTACTGCATATTCCGCTGATGATTGTTGAGACGAAACAGGAGGTGATTGACGCTCAACAACTCCTCGAGGTATGTCGCGAATACATCGTTGGCCTATCGATGGAGCTTGAGCGCAAGGTGATGCCCAAGGACACAATGGAAGAACAAAAGCGAATATGCGAAATGGCAGCATACTTTACACATTGCAAATTGCAAACCATTCACCAGATGTTGACGCTGCGTACGGCTGTTAATCTCTTCTTCAAGATGAAGAATTTTAAGACGACGGCGTCGTTTGGCCGACGCCTGCTCGAGCTGGGCCCGAAGCCGGAGGTGTCTCAGCAAATTCGGAAGATTTTGATGGCATGCGAGAAGACGCCCCAAGACAACAATCCTGTGCAATACGATGAACATAATCCGTTTGACCTTTGCGCAGCAAGTTACGTGCCTATATACAGGTAGGTCTGAATAAAACCTTTTATAAAGAAATTTATGCTTCAACTCAAAGACAGTACATATTTATTCCAAATACACAAGATATAAGGCAGGCATATCGATTCGCAATAAGAGGGTAACATTAAATTTGTAAAGAGAGAGAGAGATAGCGAGAGAGAGAGACAGCTGCCGCTCTTGAAAAGTTACGGTGCGTAGAATTGTTCCTGTTTAGCTCTCAAAAGTTCAAGATACTCAGTTTTTTTTTATTCAGATGTTGTCTAAAGTAGTTAAGCTTTATATCTCTTACGTATGTTTGAGTGTTGTATTTGAATCAGAGCTTGTTCTCTAGGTACCTTATCTAACAAAAAATAGTATCAAACCAATTTTCAGTATACATTTTATAAAAGTTGGCAATCACTTGTAAAATTGTACATTTTGCGTTTTAGGGGCAAACCCGAGGTTCATTGTCCGCTGTGCCAGGCATCATATATGCCACAATTTAAAGGCAAGGTATGTGTTGTCTGCGAGGTGGCGAAGATCGGTAAAGAAAGTACCGGTCTACGGTTGTCGTCTCAGCAGTTTACACGGTAGAGCTCTAAAGGAAGCGAGCGCACATATTAAGGTGCAACGGGGTTAGTCTAGTGCCTACCACGAGAGCCCTGAGCACGACGCACTTACCGTACGCAGTAGTTTTTTTCCGTGCAGCGAAGTGCATACCAACAATGACCGATGGTAGCATTCGTTAAATGGTCTCTGCAATGCATCTTAACGGACAATAGTTAACAAGAGAACGTGACAAAACGTGCTGATCCAATTAGCACCAGGAGGAGTAGCATACACGAACGACCGAAAACCAAACCAGCAAACGTTCGCGAAATGAAAAATGAGACACATGTCAACAAAAGCTCCCCTTCCTTTATTAACTGGTTGATTGATAATGATGGTGTATGAGTTTGCGTGTGTGAATGCGTACCATCCTGTGGCCGTTTCCTGTCCGCAGCGCCATTGCTTGCAATTTATATAGCATAACAAGAATAAGAACGCAAGGAACTCACGTTGGGGAACATGAGCTCAGAAAACGCCTATTATTTTCTTATTTCAATTAATTCTGATTCATTTATTATAAAGAAGCCAAGGGAGCGTGGGTGCATCTGAGCAATTCAATTGTTTCTAAGACAATATGCGAGAGAAACATGTGACCCTTTCTAATAGTGTATGAACTTCAGCTCTGGCCATCATCACAGTATAGTCAGTCAGCAGACACAAATCAATAACACTTAGCGTGACAAGCAAAGTTACCCGCCGTAAAGAAAACTAAACGTAGCAAGCAACTTTTAAACGGGCCTATGGCTGTATCTGTCAGTGAGTGTAAACGGACAACAAATTTATGGTGGCGCGGGCGCAATAGATGATTTCAAATGTGAGGACAAAACCAAATACAAAAATAACGACAGAATTAGTATGTTTTTTTTGTGCCGGATCGATATAGCAGGATAAAGCTGACAAAAATATATAGATAGACATATAAAAAGATAAAAAAAAATGCGATTTAATGAAAAAAGAAGGCAGAATAAGTGAGGTCGGGTGAACAGAATCCATTCACTTGGGAAAGTGAAAAAATGTTGAATGGGTAAGCAGAGGGTTTATCAGAAAGAAAATCTGCCTGATTGGCATATGCAGAAAATATTACAAAGGATATTTGTTGGGGGTTAGCGTTGCATGTAAGATTAGTATCTTATATAGATGTAATTAAATATATGTTAGGGTTAAAAAGACGAAGTCGATGACCTCGGGAAATTCCGTCTCCTGGAATAAGACAAGGCAGGCTCGTTGGCTGGCATGAAGAGGACTCATGGGAGGTGTTTTATGGACGCGTACAAAGTTGTCTTAAAAGTTCAGCAGAACAGTCGGGTCCAGAAAGAGAGAGAGAGAGCGGTAGAGTTTCGTAGTAATTGCAGAAAAATGGCTCTATCATATAGAGAGAATGGTCCTCTAAGATTAAGGACAATGGATAGTTAGAAAATCCGGCATAGACCTTCTCTGTTATGCCTGGCGTATATAAGGTAACCGATGACGATGTGGAATAACGACAACTGCTTTAAGAGCAGAAAACACATTCAATAAACGTTTTACCCTATTAATTACACATGGCGCTTCTTCAGTGATGTAGTCTAATGTTCATCCAAAGTAAGATATCCGTAAATGTCGTTAGTCAGGTGTAGACAATAGAGATTCAAACAAGTAAGCTAAAACAGAGGACGCGTAAATTCATAGCAAGGTAGAATAAGCCTTGAAGCAGGAAAACTTGCTCATTCCAGTAGATTTTTTTTATGTTTACAATTCAAATGTATATCTATTTAAAAAAATAGCTTCCCTTCCTCTAGGCGAATATATTTTAGTGCTTATAAGCAAAGTTCATGTTAGCTGCGCCAGAAATCACACCAGATTTCGTACTGATAATCCTTCCTAACAGTGTATCGTAAGACGTGATGAACCCGGAACACATTTATTTTCGATTACTTTGCGTTGAGACAATATGATTAATACAATTTATATTATCGTTCATATTATCGTCATTACTTTATTTGTTATTTTCACTATTACTATATGGCATAAACAATTTCAATATTAGTCCACAGAAATAAATGCTGATTACCTTGCAGATAATGTCAGGTTTGAGAATAAATAACTATTCTAAGTAGCCATGCCGGGTTGTTACTTCGCAACACTGATAAATATTACATATTCAGTTTATTTTACATGATCCCACAAAATCGTTATTTGGTTTGGTAAAGTCATCTTCGCTATATAATCGTTAAGAATATGAAGTCGGCAAGCAATAATGGCAATTATAAACATATGAATAAGAATCACCTGCTTGTTATCTTCTTTGGCGACAACATTGGAATCAATGGGACTCATGTATCCGCATATACCGCGATATGCGGGCGGAAAAAAATCAACCTTGTATTATCATGATACATGTCATTCTAAGAGGCAATTACTTTACGAATGTTTGCTGAATGGATCAAATATATAGATCGTGAATGGGTACGTGACTTTTTTCATCGATTCTAGCGATTATTATGGTATTACGCTGCTGTCCGCACGGATACAGCTGGTCCGTGGGAATGCTCGCTTCTGTGTTGCTTCTGCTGCCTCCACAGTATGATCTGCACTAACCAGAGGAATAAACAAATGCGAAACGTTGTTATTGGAACACGATTTTGCGTTTGGCCTAGGGTGTCGCTCACGGGCGTAGTCTTCCTGAAGACCATCCATTACAGGGCCGTAGTGGATGGTGTCAATGATTGTCGACCGTAGCTGTCACGCTATCGGCCCGCGGGCTGCTCGTCCCTCTCTCAAGCTCAGGTTGCAACGGGAGACACCGGCGAGATGCAGGAAGAATGGTGCTGGTCCTTATAGTTATAATGCAAGTGTTTGATTACGGTACTTATCGTTTGTAGTTGCTGAATAATGATTACCACTCCATATGCAATAGTGGGGCTATATGCCATTGTCATTCCATAGTATTTCACTAGGAGTGAGTTCTTGGGTCTATTTTGACGGTTTCTAGTTGGCCAGGCCCGAGTGTCGCGTACTAGAGCTTATTTTTTTTGGCTGTGCTATTTCGTAAAAAAAAAACAAGCTTCGATTATTTAACTCCAGGAATGAAAAAGAAACATTTTTTTTTCTGTGATTGTGCACCACTGGGCAAATAGGTACGTATGAGCACGTATGTCATACAATGGCTTAAAAATAAAACGTCTTTATTTCTATTTTATTTGCACGTGTTTTCCTCGTGGGTAAATATTTTTACTTTACGATTTATTCAAGTATGCTTATTTATTACTCAAATAAGGATCAAACTACTACGGCGAGATGTACAAATAGCTTCTCAAGCCACAGCATATATACTGTGTTCATGCGTAAGATGGTTGTGGGTTGCTGATTTGCTGGAACATGTTATTCGGATTTCTTCTGCAGATCGAATATGTTTGCTTCTATCAAAAATTCTAGCTAAGCCGCATGACTGTTAGCTGATATGGAGTACTAACTAAGTATTGAGGTCATAATGTATCAATATAAACGACGAGCAAACGATCACAACGGCAGTCTTTCTGCGAATCGTCAAATTTTTGTTTGTGCTCGTAATAACGTTTTCTTAACAGCCCGATTTCTTCCCAATTTAAATAGTGTGCCAAACAAATTTCTACGCTAAGGCTAAGTTTTGACTAGTGGCAGCCATAGAAAAATGTATTAAAGTTTAAAACGTCTGTGGATACCGCTTAAGTTGAATTAATTTTTGGTGAGTACCTGATTCTGTTTTTTCTAAGGCTTTTTCATACGCTACCAAGTGCTGATTCAAGTCCCTCCATCGATACAAGCTTGCGTTGAATGTATAATTCAATAAATGCAGCCTAAGTTGTGCTTGCAACCACTATTAGATAGCACCAAACAATGACCACCTTTTCGAAAAATATTATTTTGTTTACCAACTTCTGTCCTCTTTTAGAGTAGACCAAGCAGGAGTAACATTATAGATTGACTCCAGCTATCATAGTTAGTAGATTACGGATCTTTCATCGCATACCTGCTTCATATGACTAAAAAAGTGAAAATATTGTTGAGCACATAAAGTCGCCAACATAATCACCCAACACGACACCACACGTTCTGCCATATGTAACAAGCAGTTGGTGGGCGCAATAGCTGAGAAATGCGAAGCAGACAACAAATTATTAAATTAAGATCATCATTAATTTGATATTAAATCGTATTAGTCAGTCGTAAAAGAAATAATTTGTCTCGAAGCTATCGTTTCCTCTTATTAGTTTGGTCAACTACTTAAATGGCACCAATGCGTGAGTAATTGCTAATTTCTGGTACGTAAATGTGTTAGCACGGCAGTATCCTAAACTCAATGTCAAGAATGGCAATAAATTAATTTGGACACTTTTATGCAGAATACTATACGTTGCACTCACGGGAGCAGTACAAATGAACCAAGATTTATCACTAATTTTTTATTTTTTCGAATTTTTTGACAAGTTTGTCACTTCACTTATGGGGTGGGAGAAAAAGCAGTGACCTTGTCGACGCATTGAGATTTACCGGTCGCCATTGGTGGCTTCTCTGCGGGTGTTTCGGCTCTATTCGAATATTACTTTGTCATGATGATAGCACGTATGGGTAGGGGATGTTCTCAGGCAGACTATATCGACCCCCTTTTCTACCCAGTGTTTTAACAATAACATAAGATACTGTTATGATAAACGCTTGGATTCGAATATACTCATTACTTTAGTATGCTAACACATCGCTCAACTGATAACATGACAACAGTAATAATCATACAGTGGGAAGTTTAATGTCAACAATACCTAATAAATACCGCCTTATCTTTTTCATCATCGCCGGTAGTTCTCTTAGTGTAACTGTCAGCCAGTCGTTGGGTAAAAAGAAATTTTCTGCGCGAAACTGTCGGAGAGCCCTGCGTTATTCCCCGTGCCCAGTACGTTGACGCTGCAATCCGATGTCTGGTCAGCTTTATGAATGCGCCACCGCGTCCGTCTTCCGATGGAAAATAAGTTGCTACACATGAAAAGCTGTAATTTCCTAGCGTCGGTAACGGTGTATATTTCTATTCTGTCAAACATGGAGCCTTTACGGCTGCCGGGTCCGCCAGTGCGTGTTTGCATGGATGGCGTCATTGGAAAGCACTCGATATAATGGCCGGACGCAATACGAAGGGCGATGGCAGACTTTTGTAGGTGCTCTGGCCGTTGTTGTTGGTGATGGCGGTAAAATCTCTGGCTGGCGATTTTGCGTGGAGAAGCCAGCCGAGACACAGAATCAAGTGAGTTCATATAAGGGGCTATGGAGGCCATCAGAGAAACGTGGAATGGAAAGGGCAATCGACCGGATGAATGAGTCTAGGAAACCGGACAAAGTAGTAGACGCTGGTAAAGAAGAACGATTGTTATTGTAGCACACATATCTATCTAGGCAGACTGGTAAGTAAAGGCACTGGTTTTGCTTTCGATTCTCGGGCGTTGATTCGGCGTTTGCGACCCTGTCATACACGGGAATTTTTAGTGATAGATATAATTCATTCTGCGATATTTTGAATATTCTTTTTTCTTTTATGAAAAAGACAGCTAGCCTTTATTAATTTCCTTTTTCCTGTACTCATAGATGCCCGTGTATTATATAAGGAAATATGCAGCGACGAATGGACCTTTGTCTAACATTCTGCTATTACGGCTACTACCAATTCTGTGCTTTGTAGAAAACTGTTGACCTGAAGTATAGTTAGCGAAGCGGTTGCAGAAGAGGCCGCTTCCATATTATTGATGGAACCATTTGTTGATTTAGGCGAAGTTTCCTGAAGTCGCCTGAAACGAGGACAAGTGGCCGATGACAAATCTGGTCATTCAGTGTTTCATTGAACCTGGATGATGTTTTCAAGTGCATTATTGATGGCTGAATTTCTATTTGGATTTTGAAACTTCCAGAACGATGAAACTGCTTTTAGTTTGCGTGGCCTTTGTTGCCCTGGCAGGTATGTGTCGCGCCCTGTCCAAGGAGGTGAATGTGCATGGTCGCTATCGGCCGCAGTCAGCTCACGGAGTATCTCCTATGGCAAACATTACCAACTACCTCGGCTATATGGTGTTTAAAAATCTACCTGATAAGGATAAAATAGTGTCACCCATCTCGGTCCTCGAAGTACTTTTCATGCTTTACTTCGGTGAGTCTTTCGAATATTATGTAATTTTCATACCTGATTTTTTAGTTTGATTTGATTGAAAATCAATGCGTTGCTACCATAATATTTAAATTGACACTGAATACTTTTGCTTGGTTACAAGTTGCATCGTTATTACTTTCATCGACTTCCTCTGAAGGAGGAAGGCTTTGTATCTGAAACTTTGGAAGATTAATAAATGACGCTTGATATTTTTGCGTTGTTCGTTTCCGTACAACTGTAATTCAATAAACCTATATCCAAAAATGATAACGCGGCAGAGCAATATGGGAGATTGATCATAGAAGTAATCCTACTCTTGCCGTTGTCTCCTTTACAGATCTCTTTCATACGCACTATTCAAAAAAGAAAAACCTTTTAAAACGAAAAATTTCGATAAGGGCGATAAATATCTCGAATAATCCGCATAATCTATCTGTGGTTATTACGATGGTTGGACGCTTAATGTATAAAGACCTTAAAATATTGTAGTAATGGATCCACTGGTGTCAGGAAAACACAGTTACGTCACCTGCGCCAATAGTATTGGCATAAAACTTAAATCCTTTAAGCTCAAATATAAAACAGGTTTTAAGGAATAAATAAAGCTTTATTGCTGCTACACAAGGCTGTATCAAGTCATTCTATATGCGGTTAACACATAGAAAACGAAGTAAAAATTTGTGTTGCCTTGCTGGATGGCTGATTATTGCTGCAAAGCTTCAAGGGCGCAGGAAGTCGTTGTTAGCTTTTCCTGCCCCTCGGGGCACATATGAATAAAGACTTTAACCTATAACCAACTATCTATCAACAAACAGACCTTGAGTGGCGGCCGTCACTTCTACTTGGCTTTCATCAGATGGTTTTTGTAGTAACCGAGTAGGTATGCTATGTGGCGTAATACACGTATAGATAGTTAGAGGTTATATATTTTTGGTTCAATTTTATGAACAGCAGATTTTCGACCGATCTAACAAATAATTCTATCCTCTTTTAACGCATAGATATATTCTGTTTTTTGCAGGTGCGGCTGGTTCTACGAAAGCTGAACTTGACAAGGCGTTTCAGTTTAGTCGCTATGGATTGTTGAGTGAGGAGAAGATCGTACATGAGATTGCCTACGAGATTCATAAATGGAAGCATACAAAAGGAGAGATCATGGATCTTACAAGGGCTTACTCTTCTGATATGGTACGCTTCGCTTTAGTGGTACTGTGTACTGAATCTTTAGATTAATACTAAAACAAATAGATCCTTAAAGTCAATTGTTCAAAGCACACATGCGGAATGTGAACTAAATAGGACTAGAAATGACGATTTATATGAGTTTTCTGCTTTTCAAAACCTCCATAGACAATTATCTTTGGGTGTTCGTGGAGCCAATACTTGACGTCCAACGCATACATTTTGGTTAGGTAAAGTTTTCATTATCGTTGAGAAGCATCAGCATGACCAAAAAAAAAGTCTTCGATAACCATCAAGGCTGCGTTCTTCCTATGCAGATCTTCGAAGACTATCTGCAACGCTTGAAAACTATGTTTGATGGAGAGGCATTCCAAGCTGATTTTGCGAAGAATTCTCCTGCAGTCACACAGGAAATTAACAAGTGGATTTCGGAAAAGACCTCAGGCAACATTAATCGATTCTTCAAGGACAACCTTGATGAGTACACAAAATTGGTGCTTATCTCTATTATTACGTTCAAGTTTAACTGGAAAGATCAATTTCTAACATGTACGTATATTTTTTCAGAGTACTATAAAGGGGTTTTTAAGGTACGGATCCAAAGGAAATAAGTAAACATAAAATAATATTAACTTAAAATAGTTACTTGTTATTTGACGTGAATTCATTCACGGCTCCTTAATCGAATTAATCTAGAAAGTGCTTTCCCGGCAACCTGCTTACTTTCTTTTTTCTGGAGTTTTAATGAATTTTATCAACTAGAGGTTTGCTAACATCTTTGTTCTCGAACATCTTTATACAAAAGATGGATTTAATGAGCACTGCGAAAATTATTTAAGAAAATCAGCTCTGCATTATTACTGAAGCACACGCGAATACAGAACTATACACGTAAAATTTTATATTACTTGTAGAGTATGTTGAAATAACGACTAAGGTCAACCTCTCGGAAGTTAATCATAAATTCTTAATGAGGTTGTGTTTCAAACAAATTGCCTAATACTAGACAACCGTCACAAACTACCAATTAATGTAAATAAACTACTAATGAATATAAAATCTTTTAATTTCAGCCATGAGTCGTGAAGGTCTATTCTATAACGATGGTTATGAGGAGGCCTATGCGATGTATATGTACAAAGATGCGGACGTTGAGATTGGATTTAACGAGTTTGCACACTCGGTAACTCTGCGACTACCATACGAAAACACTGACTATGACATGTACATTATTGGACCTGATGGAAAGGTTGGTGAACGGGACGCCACTATTGACGACGTAGAGCAATTCTTAAAGCAAACTAAAAGCTACGAGTCATTGTTGAATACTGAAAAGAAGCCTGATGATACCATTGGAGTTGAAGTTCCCAGGTAAATTACAGTGTATATTCCACGTGACACGTGGACTTCTGTAAAGTTCTTTTTATTTCTTCTAATTTCAGTTAATTTATTCTGTATTTGCTTGCAAACGACTGGGAAAAGCAATCCATAGTTATATTTATCTCCAAAACCATCTGTAATATTCTAACACAGTTGCAGTAGTTACAAAACATGAAATTAGCCAACATCGAGTAAGTCAAACAGAACTTTCTGCTAATTTGTAGTTAATTCACTGTAGTTGATCGTGGTTGGTTAAGGAGCTAGGTGTATATCTTGTGGTAGTCTGAAGATTCCTGTTTATAATTTGTTCGCAGATTTGTTGTATCGTCTGAAGTCAACTTGAAAACCATCTTGTCGCAGTTGGGGATACAATCACTATTCTCTCCAGACGCAAATTTGAGCGGAATGAGTCCGGCAAAGCTACACGTGTCCTCGATAAAACAGGCTGGATATGCCAAAATTGACGAGCAAGGTACCGAAGCTGGAGTAGTTACCGGTGAGTTAATTCTTACCATAAGATTTCTATATCGATTAGATCTGCAATTTGCAATTCTGCAATTTGATCTCACCATTCGACTGAACGCATAGGCAAGCGCCGTTATCGTAAAACTGCTCGCAATTTTAATTCGACTTGGTATAAAGTGACAACAGCATGTCCTGTGCCGAGCGCGGAATCTTGTTATGGCTAACTATCTATGACCATATTGAACTATTCGGTTGACCGTTTAGGCGAATTCAGTTCTAAGCGAAAGTATTCTATGCAATGTTGCACTGCCTATAGTTTTCTGTGTTGTCTGTATATGTATTGCACCTGTTGAGATTGCCTCTAAAGAAAACTCCAGTGGATGAGTTCGGGTCTATACACTTGTTACTCTTCAGTCAAAGTCTTTCGTTCCGCATTTTTCGTTAGTCTTTGATAACATGTGCTCAATATAGTGCATGTCGACGGCAAATCGTGCTCTAGCGATCTTTCAATCTTCCACCAGACGTTTAACCGTCCAGGCCTTGATACCCTTTAATATAATTCAAAGCGATGACGCTGTATCTAAAAGGTATACAAATACTTTTCAAGCTAATGTGCTTATGAGGTACGCTAATAACGGAATATTTGTTTCCTTTTTTTCAGCGGCATCGGCAACTGCTCGCATGGTGCCAAGCCGGTTGCCACGCACAGTAACGTTTAATAAACCGTTCCTATTCCTCATTAGGAACAACAACCTTCATCTCGACCTGTTTCTAGGCAAAATCTCGAACGTGCCGAAGAATGACTTTTAAACGAAAGAGGTCACTATACCGAAGCCATTCGAAGGGGCCAGCTTAGGTTATTTTACCTAAGTAAAAAAATATGTTACCGAAACGAAAATACTGTGTTTATAATAAAGCACAAAGTGCAATTTTATAATTGTCTTGGTTACATTTGCTTACTTTATTGAACAAGAGAAATAGCTTTAAAGTAATCAGAGGCGGGTCGAGAGTGCTTTACAAAGTTCGAACAAACCCTGTGCAAGCGATACAGACTGACAAAATGAATGCATTTGCAGATTAATCAATAAAGCTAGTAAAAATTCTGTGACATTTATATATACGATCAGGGCTCTGCATGTTTCTCATCACATGAAATAGGTTACATTAAAAATGCCAATTGATTGGGGAGAATTTAAACACTCAACAAGTTTTTAGCCTCCCTTTTTTTGTGTTCGTGATACTAGAGTAACCTCTTCTTTTTGCGTATCTAGTTAATCGCATAATGCGCATACATATTTTTGATGTGCGTTTTTCAAAAACCGAATCACTTTTTGCAAAGCAGTATAAAAAAATTGACACAGCATCAGGATAGATTTCAACTAGAAAAAATGATCTTAATAATGGCTTTGACGGAAAATCGCTCTCTAATTCTGCAGTTGTAGTTATGTTCTTTCTAGCAGTAGAAAAATACAATTCAGTAGCGGACGGCTGATAAGTTGTTATCTAAAGTGTTACCTCGTCAATCTGCTAACAGTTTGAGCACATGTTTTTATCAAGTCGATTTCAGTTGCCAAACACTTCAGACATTAACATACCCTGGAATTTTTGCAGCTAGTAGTGGTTAATTCATGGTTAACCACACGGTGCCGGAAAACCAAATGCAATGACCACAAGTAGACGTTTGATTTATTGGGTAATTCAGATCGAAGCCATTAACAAAATAGCGTAAATAAGTTATAATATTTAGGAGCAATCTTGTCAACTAGTGAAGAAACATACTATGTGGTTCTATTGATGCTGACGACACATATATTTTTTTCTAATTTAAAATGATAAAACGCAGCTTCACAAGGGAACATCTATGTGCCAGTTTTATAATATGTGAAATTTTTATACCACATACTTCGTATTCAAGTTAAATATAGAAAGCACACACTTTACAGGTATTATATTTACTTCTAAAAATTATGCATGGCTTAAAAATAATGTTCCGAAGGCCACGCTCTCCGGCCGGTTAGTTGCGCTCTGACCGATAAGTGCGTAATGCGGGTTATGGTCGGGGTAAAAAAGCTAGACAGCATCAAAACTTGGACGGACATCCTCTCATGTGATAATACTTGGAGCAGTAGAAATCGTAGGACTTGTGCCTTTTGTTGTGGTAAACAGTAGTTTACAGACAGTAATACATTTGGAATGGAAATGTTAATTCACACATGTCGGAAATAAAAGATGTCGTAATGCCCTTAAAAATTTTGTTTCAAGTGTCGACCTTTTACGGCCGGAGAAGGCTACCGGTGTAGCAATCGAACGTTCAAAAGTTCCCGTTTGTTTCTATAGTCGACGACGGCTAACAAATGACAGATTTGCAGTTATGTGTCTACTAATCATTTCTGCAATCAGGATGAGCTGAATAATTTCATATGGCTTCCAGTGAACGCTCTAGACGTAGGTCATGTAGTTTGGTTCTAGCAGAACGGATTTTAAGCCAAGAGCTAAATAAGGCTCGAGGCAAAGTAAGCTCGTCCTCATTGTGGTCAGCGAATGTTATATAAATATTCTAAAATGCGATTTTCAAATTGTGCTGTATCTCTACAACAGACAAACATATTCAGTACGCCAAAAAATACTTGTAATTCTGGCGTTCGGGCACAAGACAACTAAGTTTTAATTGTTCAATGAAAGAACCCTCGTTTGGAAAAAGTTTGGCATATAGCATGTATACACAGTTATGCCATGGAGACCCACTAGCTTGGTGGCTGGAAACTCGTCTGGGGCATGCTTAACTGCGGATCTGTTGCTTCCGAGTTGTGGCAGACGGGTTGCTTCCAGCAGTCACTTAAAACACGTGCAAGCGACAAAGGGGTTATATAGTTTGTCAAGTTTGAGACGACGAATCACTTCGTATGTAAGACTTGTTGATCGTCTGTCTAACTGCTGTTAAACCCTTTCCAGACTGCTTGACACCGGCATCGATATATTCTAGTTCGCCAAGCAATGACAGCCTCCTGTCAGGTCCTGTTGGGGCCTTGCAGCGGAAGTCATCACCTTTCGAATTTTCTATACTCTAGATTATTTGAATTGTTTGTTAGACATTTTTGAAAAATCCATGCAGCTTCTGTGAAATTAAAATCGTATTCTGGGTACAAACATGCACGGTACTAGCAAAAGATGGACTGCTGTTTTTCTACAATCAAGGATTCTATTTCAGTAGAGTCATCTTGACTCATTTCATGAGGCCACTGGCTGTTGTCATTCTTATAAAACATTGCTGAATAATCATAATACGATAATTACCGTGAACTGTATGATACCAGTGTGATTCGGACTAAGCGTAAGAAAAAAGGAACTCCCGCTAAAACCTTTATATGACAACTGTCATATATTGGCGCGCGATATACTCAAAAGAAGCCAACTGCTTCCAGCGTAAAGCTAGTTCATACATTTAAAATGTTTGCTGTAAGTTTTCTTAATTTATACGAGGCGCGTATCTCTTGACATCTACCCGACTAAGTAATAAGATTTTCTGGATCATCAAATACGAACTTCTAGTACACTTATTTCTAAAGTAGCCTTAAGTTTTCCGAAGGTTTTCTAAAGGCGCCCGACTAGGTTTAATAATGTCGGCGGTAGAGTATTGCAAGTTTATTACTTTAATATTGTTATATTATTATTATGTTCTATATTAATATATGTTCATGTAAACAATGCAGCAATACAATCCTTTAAATCTTTGCAACTAGCACAATTGTAAACCTACAAGTTCTATCACCTATATAGTATCTTTTTAACGAGCAATAAATACCCACTAGTTGAGACAGACAGTATGAAACATTTTATTCTTTCTTTGTTTATTCTTCCGGATTTCTCAGTTCATTCCTATTTCAATTCAATACCATCATTTGCATCAAGTCCTCATCATATATATATTTTCCTGACTGGTCCGGCGACTTAGCCATATTTTGTAGCTGTAGCCATTTCGTACTGAGAGCGTAAGATTCTGTACCATAGAAGTAAAGGCAATAATAATAACGAATTTAGATATCTTCATCGGGCCTACGATCAATACTTACTCCCTTTGTCGGTTTCGTCTATTTCTATAGGGCCCGTAACCTGCTTTTGGATAAATCTAATATTCGTTGCCCTCTACTTATATGTTTTCTCTCACAATACTCTGTCCGTCTTTCATGATTTCATGGACACCATTTCTTACAATTGTGTAATTAGCACTATACATAAGAGTAATAATCGCCATTGTATATCATATCAGTCTCGTGACCACCATCATTTCCATCGTTTTTATTCTTCGTAATATTATTAGTACCACCATTAATTATAGCTTTACACAGGGACTAGATACTTACAAAATTGCGAGCTTCTCTTCATAAGCTCCTCTTACTTCGTTTTCCCTTATTTTTTACTACAATACAACGCAAAACTGCACCGACTTCCTTCTCAGCCTAGCCAATAAGCCGGCTCCATAGAGAACAATATTGCCAATGGCCAACATGCTCGGTTAGCGTGATGTGCGAAAGCTCTCAAGTGCACATTCCGGTAAAGGCCGTGGACTTTCGTTTATTGAGTTCGCTTGAAGCAAAGACGTGCCGCTTTGGACACGGACACGGACACAGACACAGAGACACACGCACACACCCACCCACCCACACTCACACGTACACACGCTAAAACAATGCTAGCTCGTCAGTCGACATTCAAATACCTCGTATGCTGATCTCATCTTTATTCAGAGCTCGGGCTGAAGAACGAGGGACCATATGTAAGGTTTCAACAGCTAGATGGTGAGTGGCTACGATAAATCCATAACCGGAATCTGTTATAACCAATAAGTAACGAACTACTTAGTAGAGCACATTAGTACGGTAATACATACACGCATACACGAAAAATTAACGAAAAGGCAATTTTCACCTCGAGAACCTAACGTTCACTGTCTGAATGCTTTCACCTTGTAGTTCGTTCTGCCACAGATCTCATTCTTATTTCGCGCATACAGCCATAGTATATTTATTATTGTTTCTTCCTTCCGACGTCATTATCGCCATTCACGCATATTATATGACTATTTACATTTTGATAATAGTAATAATAATGTTCATTGTGGATGAATTAATTTACCGCGTACGTTGCGTTTCAGCACTTCCCATTCAAGCGTCAGCTCGCCTGAGTCGTCTGCTGTTTTTCATTGTTTATCCCGTTTACACTGTGTTATTGTTTACCTGTCTGATTTTACAGTTCGCTGCGTGTCGGGGAATTGTGTGGCGGCGTTTGGACACAACGATCATTTGTTTTTATGAATATTTTTATGCAATTATGTTGCTGCTGAACTGTGGCAAATACCAATGAGTGACCTTGCAAATACACGTTGTTACATTAGTGTTTTTCAGATGTATGCGCGCGTGTAATATCGATAAGGATTAAGCTAAAACGAGCCGGTTTTGCGATTCGGTATCATTTGTTATGTTTGCGGTGCGACAACAAAATGCATAGCTTTCCGTGCTGCTCTTACTCAGCTGGAAGAAAACAAGCGTTTGGCAAATTTGTGCAAATATAATTAAGTATGTGCTTGAATAGTCTGTGAGAGTAGCGCCGCTGACAAGTAATGCATCACTAGCATGTATTAAAAGGCTCCACCGGCATAAAATTATCTAATTATTTAATAGAAAGAAATAGCTGCTGCACTGCAAGCAATTTGTGCCACTGAGTACATATAATGATTAATATTATTATTAGATGATAATTTCGCAGTAGCAGAATCGCCCATTTGCCATTGGTGAGGGGGATTGTACCGCTTCGGTACTTTAATATAGGTGTTATCAGTGATACCTGTTCAGGATTGTCATCTTTATTGAAAGTCAACACCTGCATAGTATTTTTATGCCTGTGTCCTGTTACAACAAGTAGCTTTAAAACATAGTTCCTGTTTGAAGTGCCTTCGCCGTCAGATCCATGGCCGGTTTTGAGCGAGCGGTTCTTACCGCTGTGCGTACTTATGAGACAATGCCTAAAAGAGACACAACTTTACGGCAATAGGTCGCTAAAATTAGATGTATGTATGTATGAGGTTCTTTGTGTATGCTGTGTTTGCCCTTTCTTTCCTTATATATATATAAGAAAATGATTTTTAATGTGTTTTCATGTATGAGCAAGTGTACCTGTCTCAATGACTACTCCCAGTTCATCAGCGATCGCCGAATATTGCATCACCCTATAAACTCATTCAAGCTGGTCAAGCGTGATGGTGGTTTGATGATGTATAGTGTTCTGCTCTTTTACCGATCGCTCTTCTTAAGCTAATGACTGCTTTACGCGAGGTATATTGCATTTCCATTCGGTACTTGCATTTCTCATTCGTACTGTTGATAGGTGTATTTTTTTTCTTGTCATGGCGAGTAGATTTGTTTTCGACGATGTATTTATATGCAATATATATGTGGTATCTGTTGCTTTTAACATGAATCATTTGATTAAAAAAAAAACATCATTGCCTATCCAGGACCATTGTTCAACCATGCACCGCGTTGTGGCCAAATTGAATCTTTCGGTTGTAAATTTGCCCTCAACTCCTTGTTTTTTGGTTTTTCATTGAGCCCCTATCTTGTTCCTCATCTTAAATAACAGTTTGAAGTAAGAAACGTTTCGTAGACTTGCTTTGATGAATCGTTGTTCTGTTGCCATCAACTCCTGTCACAGTCTTGTAAAATCGCATCTTTCATAGGATTCCCCTTAGTGTCATCCTGTCTTTATTTTCGTATTCGTCTTCCTCGTGCGACCTCAAGAATATGATATTTATGCGTGGTTTTGCATCCTGATGCATTTATATATCTATATGTATCTATATATATTAAGAGCTTGTTGTAATAATAATAATAGTAACCGCTGCGTAGTCCCCGGGGGAGTTTATACCATGATCTCGTGATGACGACGACGACGACAATGATGATGATGATGATGGTGATGATGATGACGATGATGATGACGATGATGATGATATTCTTTCGCTAGTTAATGGTAAATTTGTCTTCACATATATAGTTGTTGATCTTCGACGACTTTTTCTTGCTTTTTGTCCTATTTATAATTAATAGTTGTGTGCACTCTTAGTGTTAAGATCACTCTCATATATACATACGTATTTATAGCGGCCCAACGCTCTCCCCATTTAATCCTTGCCTGGAGCACGGTTTGCGTTTCTTTACTCTCCCGTAGGTAATCATATGTCATATATTTCCGTGTTTCGTTGTAGCAGACGCACGTTCGCTGACAGTAGTAAGTAAAACGGAAATTAATATCAATCTAATGTTCCCGACAAACTTCTCGGTCAGGTTAATTTTTGGCTAGGTCACTGCTTGCGGGAATAAAGAGACCACATATTCGACCGAGGTTCCCCTGTCAGTCAAAAGGGAACAGATAATCCCGGTGCAAAAAATGATTTCTTTATTTGTCCAGGTGCATTTTCTTTGCAACTGTTGTTGTTTAAGTAATCAACTTATTGTCTGGCTGCTGATACTCTGATTGCACCCGTGTGATACTATTCGCGCTTTAGCTTATCGTAGTCATAATATAGACACTCTTGTGATCACATTTCAGACACCTCTGCCTTGATTTCTTCAACTGAAGCTTTACTCAAGGTCGTGTGTACATATGCATATATGATAAGGAAGTTCTTGATAGCCAAGATTACCTTACTCTTTTTTCGCTGCGTTTATTCTTATAAGGTGATTTGGTTGCAGAATCATATTCGTAAGTTTTTCAAGATTCAAGTTGATACCTATACAGCCAGTAATCGAAGAAACGTGCCATTCTTACTACTGCTTTATGGAACATTTAAAGTAAAGAGGTATTGATACTCGTTAAGGATAGACCCGTAATAGGGGAGAGCACGAAAGGGCCGTCGACAACGCGATGATATGTGTCGACAGAGATTCGCTTTCAGTTCAGCTTGGTTTGCCCCGATCACATCGACGCCATATGGGTTTAGCTTATTATTACTGACAATATAATTGATAAAATTATACAGTTACAACGGGTGGAGGTCAATTTAGCACATACTGCTATTGTGTTTTTTCAAGACGATTGGTTGTGTTCCCGGCGAAGCTCGCTAGCGACTGCTAAAACTGGTTCTGGTTGTTGGATGTGTGTAGTAAAGCTCGAGATGTCCTCGTCGGCCAGTGGGGCCGAAGCTCTTCTTTCATTATTTTACCGTTATGATTTGTTTTCATACCTTCTGTTATGCTTTTTGTAGTTTTTTTTTTGTGAATCGGGGGACAGTACAGGTTGTACGCGTAATGCAGAGTGCGATGCTGTCTGTATTGGTCAGTATTGACTCGCCTATGTAAACTTATTGTAGCTGATACTGTTGTTGAACGGAGGCGTCAGGCTTGTTCCACCACCCACTCAACAATAAAATACTCTCCTTCAGTCTGCCTTTTTCTACTTTATATATA
>NW_019213328.1:0-107459 GCF_002532875.2 Varroa jacobsoni | reverse complement strand
GTGCACAACTCATGTCATATTTGTGGACATTTCGTCTTTAGACACACTGTATCTCTACAAGACTGGGGCGTAGTCCGCCTGCTCTTAGGTTCACACTTGTGGCGTGTCTTTGTGTCATCCTACTTATCCACATTTAAGGTTTCCATTGTTAGGCCTTAGGGTCGTGTATTAAATGCTGGTAGACGTGGCTGTTTGGGGTGGAACAGCGGTCCATGGATGTGTCCATTGCTCTCTGCAAGACAACAGCAGACATCACACAACAGTTGAGATCACTAGACCAACGTGCGCAGTGCAAGCTTTCCACTCACAGACAGCATCGTCCATTTTGTGTCGATTTGTCTATATAGCTATTATATAAGAGAGATTTATGTCAATATGTGACTATCTACATATATCTCCTTGTCTATTTATACTAACCCGCTGCTGGCTGAGCATAGTCGAGTTGGTGGTAGATGACTGACTCCTACTACCCTGGCTGACGCTTCGACAATGCATCGTTTGCCACGTGCAGAGGCGATTATGAAGCTCAGAGAATGATGGCCGACGTGCGGACACCTCGTGCCAACACTCCACCATCATTGAATAGACGTGGGATGGGCACTCCTCAGGACACGCCAGTAGCTGTCGTGCCCGAATCATTTCGGTAACTTCTTGATTGCTGTAGCCATAATACGGCTGGCAGCCGTATGAGAATACCTCCCACATAACGACACCAAACGACCATACATCGCTTTCGGCTGTGAACTTGCCGTACAGGATAGCCTCCGGCGGCATCCATCGAACCGGCAGGAGGCTCTTCGCCTGTACTCGATAATAGTCCGACGAGTAAATGTCGCGAGATAGTCCAAAGTCCGAAATCTTCACAGTCGTATTCTCACCGACAAGGACGTTACGTGCAGCCAAATCGCGATGCACATAGTGATGCGCTGCTAGAAACTCCATTCCAGCGGCGATCTGACGGCAGATATGGAGAAAATCGGCGAATTCCAACGTCTGATTGATCGAGTCCGCTCGGGTTGGAGAATGTGCAATGAGGTACTCGTGCAGGTCGCCATGTTCCATGTACTCAAAAAGCAGACACATAGGCTCTTGTCTGGTCACAACGCCGACCAGGCAGACAATGTTCGGGTGATGAAGATCAGCCATAAGGCCGGCTTCACGATGGAAGTCATCTTGAACCTTTTGTGATGCGTTCTCTTTGAGTGTCTTGACAGCTACTGGCAGTTCACCATTTGGCGTGCCATTCAGGAAGCGATTATTGAACACCGTCGGCTGCTGCGTTGCTAACCAATCATAGCCTATGATTGAACCACGGTAGACCTTGCCGAACGCTCCTTCGCCTAATTCCTCGATAAACTTGATCGATGACAGGGGAAACTCGGGTGCTCGCACCTGAGTTCTAGGCAAAAGTTTGTTCAGCTCCATCGTGTTGATTCTGCTCTGAGCCGCTGATCCATTCTTGGCTACCTTAAGCGCCTGAAGCGAGTTATTAACTAGTGAGGACGGAGGGGGTTTGGATGACGTGCGCCGCTTGATGCAGAATACCGAGACAAGAAGCGATATCAGAGCTACAGCTGCCACGCTCGGCACAACCACGTAGAGCCACATGTAATCCGCTGAAAAATTTGAATGCATGCACAATAATGTCGATAAACACATCTGTTATGATACTAACTAACGGGAAATGCGTTCTAATAAGGAGTAACGAATCCATTAGACATCATCGAGGGCAACTCATAGTCTAATATACAATATTTTCGCTTGTTTTTTTGCGTTCACCAATACTAATTACACAAAACGTAAATTACAGTCGGCGATATGCTTAAATATTGCCAACTAGGTGGTAATCTATGTATGCCCAATACGTACCACATTTCGGGATGTTACAAGCCTCTTTGCCACCGACTTCAGTGAAGCACCATGGTCCAACTCTGGACCCATCAGGGTTCCTGCAGTATGAATGTCCTCCGAGAATGCCTTCATGGGCGGTCACCCGTGAATAGAGGATTTGGTGATGCCAGGGTTGGCAGGGATGCCCGGAAATGCTCATTGAGACCGAGCCTCGATAGGACTCACCATTACCCTCATAGCAGTGTTGATCTGAAAATAATCCAACGAAAATAACGCAAATTAGATCGTTTCATTTTGCAATATGGTCGCGATAGTTTTCATGAGACGAGTTCACAACATACAAATTGAAAGCTGGTTCGATAATGCTTTTACGCTGGTTTATTCATAGTAGATTCATACTTATCGCACGACATATTCGCGTATACAGTATTATAATAGAGCATTAGGGAATTAAATAAAAAGAACTTGTTTGTTTTTTCCTACGAGCTTTACGTATCAGTCTTATGCTTGAAAGGTTACCTGTAGTAACCTCTAGTTAAACTAAATATATAAAATAAAATAAACTAGCTTATATTAACAAAAGCAGGCTTGGCATGTGTAAGTGGCATATCTATGCCTGTGCTTTATATAGAAAGTCACGTGCCTATTTGAGCATGCCATATTCATTGGCCGCCATCTTCTTTTGCGTTCTATAGTAGCTCAATAATTCTTACTTCCAGCTGTTGCACCTCTTGTACAATCGCATATTTGCTTCCACGAGTTGGCTTCTATGAATAGAACAATGAGGGGCTTTACCTTCGCCTCAACGGCTAGCACGACTTGCACGTCCATGACAGCAAACGCAGTCTCACCTTTTTGCTAATCAGACAGGCATTAATCGTCCAATACGATCGTGCATTAATAGTAGCTAGTACTGCTATTAAGAGTTTGTGCAGTGCTCATTCGTGCAAACATACCGAAGTGATCGTGAGTGAATACTGCGGATAGTATGTGTTTTAGTTAATACCTGTTTTCTAACTATCCGCGATAGTCTATTGTGAACAAAGTCTACCTCCAGAGCATCCAAGTGGTTCCTCTAATTCCAACAGAAACAGCAAGAAGCCATTCGTAGCGCTAACTCACTGGGGAAATGCGTGTTTTTGGCTGATGACGTTAAGTTCAATGACGAAGAAAACACGCTTAAATGAGCACTTTTTATGGGCCATGGCACCAGAGGCCTTCCATCGCTTTGCATAGGAGTCCGAATTTAACTGGTTCCACATAGAGCAGCCAGTTAGTCCGCTAGTTTTTCCGATCAGCGTGTTGACATGGGTTGATACTAAGACTGAAGAGTGATATAGCGTGCCTTTACTGCCTATGCTTTCTTTCTTTTTATGTCTAAGTGCCACACTAGTTTTGATTGTAGTCTATGACCGCTTGGGGAGCCGATAAATCGCGAGGAAGATCCGTCCCGTCCACTAGTTTTGACATCAACCACGGTAACAACAGAGACAGCCATGAATAACGAAAATTTGCGATTCGCTGACCAAAGCAAAATACAAGATTATGGTTGTAAAATGCGGCGCTGACACAGTGAGCTACGTGCTTTTAACCCTTCGTCTAAGAGTTCGAATGCGCAAATGAAAATACTCGATTTAAGCGTATTACGGGACATTAATTATATATATAATTAGGTGCAATAAGTAGTGTTCATGTATTTACCAAGTGGACACACTGTAAGTCATAGCACTTTTGCTCGAAACGACTGTAGGTCAGCTCAGATACAGATATAAATCTTTTTGAAGCTTGCCACTGAAAACAAATCGAATTGCTATTGAAAAGCGCGGACAGATTCGCATTTCAATCGACGACATCGTTATTTAGTTCGACGCAAGACTTCGCAACACTGAAGTGTCAACAGGGCCCGCGCCAGTGGCACCAGCGTACCTTCATCCAACTGAATAATCGTCGGCAGCGGAATTCCTAGGCCGAGGCAGTTCAATCCATCAGGGCTATTTCGTTCAGGCAGCTTCTTACAATCAGGTAAAATATTCGCTCTTCCGATCACTGGGTGGCGTTTGGCAATCGAATACTCCATACGACATATATTATCCTCCAGCAATTCGCATTCGTCTCGGCAAACTAAAAAAGAAAAGCACTTATTAGACTTACCAGTCACTAACTGTTTCGCTTATTATTATTATTATGAAGTGAGCTAATTACGGCGCTGCCAGCCAGAAATGTTTAAAATCATTATTTTTCGGCTAAAAGACACATGTGCAAAAGTTTTCTGTAAATATCCAGCATACACACACGTGCATTATATCCCTGATTTAAATCTTTTCTCGCAGAATTCCCTATGTATATCTAAAATGTAAAGCTCGTGATATATACCATCCCAACATGTTAGTCTGTGATGTCGGAATAGGCTCGCATCATTCACTTCAAAAGACTAGAAGTGTACACTTTTTAAGCACCTGGCAGCACAAAAGTTCAAAAAGCATCCGTAAAATAGAAAAAAAGACGCCGATACGGATATGAGAGGCTTTGAAGTCACCGTCCATATATTTCATTACAGAGTTTTTTAATATTATTTTTATTTTATATTTTAATTTGCTCGGCTTCAATTTCTAACAAGTTTCATTTATTATCGATTCGTCATTTATGTACCTATCCATGTATAGCAAGTCATCTAGGAAGAACTTACCCATACGAGGCTTGTGTTCATGCACTGTCTTATCGCACGGCGGAAAAGCGAACATGCAGAGCGAGGGGAAAGCGAATTTGAGGCATTCGGGGGTGACATCGCGTGAAGTTCGAACGACCGTCAGTACCCCAGCGAGTTTTTCTTCAAGAGAGGCCATACTTAAACCAGGCCGAACATACACAGTCTGATTTATAAGGTAATGCGCACAAGCTGTCCCTCGATATGTTTCGCATTTGCCACCGCTCATAAACGTGTTTGGGTCATCAGGGTGGAACTCTCTGAAAATCAGAATAAACAGCAACGGTATATTGTTGGATAATTATGTAGTTGGAAATCGACGTGTTCCAGACTTTCTTGTCATTGTGAGTTTCACTAAAAGATACTCGTTGAAAAAAGAAGTTGAAAATTTTTACAGCTGCATGTTTTTATTTCTTTTGTTCAATTAGGAACTGTTGTAGATATTGGAGTCTTATTATTAGGCCTGCAACAGCGTACTAGAGATGGCGAGGGCGTCACTTGCGTTACTCAAATGTGTTGGCCCAAAAGCTATATATATACAAATGTATATATATATTGCCGAAAAGGTTTAGACCGTTCTTCTAGCTAGATGACCTTAGAGCTACGTATCTCAAATGTGGATTGGGCGCCATTTACAAGTTGAGATTTAGCATTAGTAGACATGTTAAAATTGTGGAAAGGTTTTTTTTTAGACTTAACATAGAGAGTGAAATTTCCGCAAAAAATTGCCATATTTTACAATTTTATAATTAGATAGGCACAAACGCTGAACAGATCCATGAAAAAACATCTGTGTCTGTTTAAGGTCAGAATGCGTTATTCAGAGATGTTTTTATCGCTTTTGTTCTGAAAATGTTTATGTAAAAGATGCTCTTTTTAGTGTATGGCCAATTACGAAAAAAGTTGATGAAATCACCACAGAAGTTAAACAAGAGCTAAAAATTAAACATCCATCACCAAACGGTTCTGAACCGTTTAAAGAAGGTTGGCTACACGAGCATCATGTATGGCTTCTGATCGAAATGACGCCAAGAGATTTACTAGATCATATTAGACATACTAGACATAGAAACTGCACAGAAATGCAATGAACTCTATCCATACCTAAAGCAGTTGATTACAGGTCATCAAAAGTGGATCCAAAAAAAAATGTGCCCCCTAGTCTATGGCGAAGCCCAGACTGATGCCAAAGAAGCTGACACTATTTGTTTAGTAGGGTTGGAAAGGAATCGTGCATTATCAAGTGTTGCGGTCTAGTTAAACGATCGATACAAACCTCTACCATCAACCAGCTTGTAACTAGACTATAGCAAGCAACTCGCAAAGATCGATCAGAATTAGTGAAGCTTTACCACGAGAATGCCCGATCATATTTTTTTTTAGCTATCTGGCAAAAAATTGAGTAAACTTAAATAAAACTCTTAATATATTTGCCGTACAGTCCGGATCTTGCACTATCAGAATTTTATCTGTTTCGGTGTTTAGAGAACTTCTGCAATGGAGTTAGCTTAGTTTCGAATGGACGGATGTAGAAATCACTTATTATCATTTTTCGCCTAGAAACCATATAAAACCGTAGAAGTTCTTATTGGTCATAGACAAAAATGGCACATAATTAGTTTTGTAATATTATTTTAGAATATGAAAAATACCTTCTTCAATTTCGGTTTAGAACGGTGAATACTTTATCAATAATCCAATATATGAATGTATTAAAGGCTAGGAAGGACTGTTATATCACGATGGAAAACAAATACCCTAAGAGGGAAATGAAGAGGTGGCCTAACTCAAAACATGGCTGCGTAGCCAAGAACCTACGAAAAGCTCTACGGGAGTGACATCTCGTGGCTCATGGTCGCGCATGGTTAACCTTTGCCACTCTACCTGTGGGACTATGGTTCTTTGTAGTTATCGCGATGACAAACGGAAGACGCCGTAGTTAACTGCGATGGTGGGGCTTCTTCCATCGCCCTGTCGGTGTAATGCTCGTTGACGCACTGGTAAACAGATGTCCTGTCATAATTTAACTTGGCCACCTATCTTAGCACTGTGACAGTTGATCTATCCAGTGAGCCGAAAGGCACTCGCACAGATACTTCCAAAATATAGAAAACGCATCGAGATGGATAGGCGACTAGCAACATTGACGCCTAAAGTGTGAGAGATCTTTTCGCCGGAACAGGGTAAATCAAGCCAAGTTGTTCAAACACGAAACAACGAGATAGACAAATCTCGTCATCGGCGCCAGCCGAATCGTTATAGGTAGTGTGGTGTTGAGCTCTATTATCTGTTTCTCTCGGTTACTATGTGTTTTGTTCTGACGCATTGCAGTCAGCTCATTCGTCGAACATTTACAGTTACCGTCAGCAGTCATGTTATTGAAGTAGACAGCTGAGAGATATAGAAGGATGTCCTATGAGACAAGGCAGAACGTTCCACATGTTCGCTGACATTGCAATAGATTTTTGTGAGAGATTCGTCAACTACAATCACAACAATGATGTGACAAACGTCGAATTACATTCAATATTTAAGTGGATGCATTTTTAGCTAAAAACTAATTCTCAGTTGGAAAGCTACTCCTCATTATTTCAAGAAGACAATGATGTAAAATCATTTATCTAGTCTTATTTAATCTTAGACATTTTCTTTGCTTCATCCATACAAATTTGTTTAAGCAATATGTCTTCATCTGTGTCCATTGCTCTGCGCTGTGCTCCGACCTATAGAGCTGTCATAACGCTCTCGTGGAAATGGACCCGCTGCGTACCTGGCGGACGAGCTCACAAACTTTTGCACACAGCTGTAGTTGACGTAACTTTCATGGTTCAGTGACCACCGGTGCCACCCCTATAAATACGATTTTTGGATCCGCGGATCCGAGGGGACTGAATCAGAAGAATGTTAAAGTATACGAAAAGAAACCCGTGTCTTTCCTTGAACAAAGAAGTGAGCCAATGATACGGACGGCCAATAAGCAGGACTAAAATTGACGATGCGTAAGAGCCTATTCCGATATATCGGTTCAGCTTGATATGTTTCGGGCTGGCCGTCTGTTAATCACGGCTGCTGCGTTACCTCGATGTCATCGTTACTGTGCGATCATATAGCTTTCACCATCAATGTACACGGAACACTATTACTAGATCAAACAGCGAGCCGAATTCTCCTGTGAGGAGACGGGTTGAAGTCGACTAACCGAACCAGAATCCAGAAACAGAGTCAGGAGCTCAGCCTTCATAGATCAAGTGTCGACTCTGTTTCCGAGTCGCTATTTGCCTTAGGCTGACGTTTGAAAGATGCACATCGATAAAGTTTGCTATAGATTGAAATCAGACAGATGGGTATCATTCATAAGGGTACATATAGCGCCTACCGCTATATTGCGCAGAACTAAACGTTAGGTGTGCAGTATGAACGATGATGACCGAATATTGTAAAACAAAGCAAATCTCAAAAATTTAAAGAAGATAGCTGAATTAGATATTATTGCGTTAGGTTTTATTATGCGGATTTAAGAAACCGAAATGATAATAGAGAACAAAATATATGTTACTAATATACTATTTCTTGCTACAGATACATCGAGGAAATCTATTCACTGTTTCCGCTCCATAACTGAGAAATTTTATAAAAATGCTGCAAACACAAATAGACCTCATCAATGACGTTATTTCTATGTTTCGCTAGTTTCACTGCTACGATTGTGTTCGATTATGAAGCTAACGCGCATGTTGGCTAGTAGAGCATTGACGCCATGATATCTTGTATGTACGTCAGCATGATCCTGGTGCCAATAAGTAAACACAGTCTTCTATAGGACACCAAAAACATCAGCTACACTAGACATAGATCATTTTCAAAGGGCGGAACCAATCAGTTCGTATTGTTCAGGTGAACTTAACGATAGACATCCCCAATTGCCCTCCCAGCTATCTCCGCGTAACTCTACAGAATATAAACCTTGGCCTCTCATTTACCATACTCGAAGGTAAACTAGAAAGTCAAACGACTTGGGTAACAAGCCCTATTTTGTCCGTGCAGCAACACGAATTAACAAATATTTACAAGAACTCATGATACATATACTCTGTGTATTCTGAAGTTTGGCTCTTGCATGGTGTCATGTCGTGTTCGACTGTAAGCGGTTCCATGTAACTCGTTGCAAACTTGCTAAGCGACCCATACTCCGAATGGTACTGCGTACTGTAATAGGGTGAAAGGTGAAATTCAATGAAGACGGACTCGAGGAGCAAATAGTAGAGGCATGTTAGGTTCAAGTGTCCTGAAGAACCTATGCTGCTACCTGGCTGCGATGGACTAGGCCTTACCCGCCAACAGCTTAGTCAATAAATGAGCATGTAAGGAGAGAAATAGGATCTGGGGCATAGAAAGAGAGCAGAAGCAAACTCTCATGCCCTCGACGATAAGACGGATAGCCCGTGTCTCAACAAGGAACGGGATATGCTTTTCTGACTAACTGGCTCAGTACTCTGTAGAATCATCGCGCACCCGTTTCTCACCAAAACTAGCGTAGTTCATGTAGCGTGCACCCTCAACCTATCCAGGGAATGTTTTGTGTCATCCGAGCCCTGTTGATCTGATTGTCCTGTGACCAATTAGATCAACAGACTCCGATCTTGTCTAGCACAACATGTCTCGATGTCCGAAAGTAGCAGATTGACGCGAAAAAGCATTACAACTGATGTAAACTACTTCATTGTATATTATTTAAACAACAGTGCTGGTAAATGTATAGCAGAGATGTAGGTCGAATGACAAACATAAAGGAATGCTCAGAAAAAAAGCTACCGACACAAGAAGCATTTGCGTATAAAGTATCCAAGTATAATTTTCTAGCCAAACCCATATGATAGCAATTATCAATGTCGAGTGCGTGTTAGGTTTCATGCAACGTATATAGTTAACAGGGGCATTCTCGGAGACACGTGCGTCTTGTATAAGACGCATATATATATATATATATATATATATATATATATATATATATATAGACGTATAAGTTTTTCTGTATCCGTAGTCCAACGGGTGCGCTAGAATACACACCTCCGATTAATATAACTATTTAGGGAGCACAGGTAGAAACTTGAAACAGGTATGACCTCGAGGAACTAACCCTTTTTGATTGCGTTACTCCCAATTAGGTTTTAGAGACGTTATCAGCCAGTGCGCCCGCTGCAGCGCATGTCTAGTGATTGCCGTCAGTCAGACCGTCAAATCGTCAGACGCCTTAACCTTTCCTGCTTCTTTCCTTCGGATCACTCGACCTTGGTTAGTCCAGTTAGAAGAAGCGAAAAAATATGAACTATCCTGTCGATCGACGGAGGTCGTCAATCATTCAGCCAGTTCTAAGCGAAAATCACACCAGCCAAAGGAAAGCCGACGAAGACCAAAGAGATGAAAAGCTCAAGTAAAATGGTAGAAGGACAACGAGAGGGAACGGCGCTGAAAAAAGGCAACGAACATGAGAATAAGGCCGGCGCAATCGCCGCCACCGCCGCCGCTGCAGACCTGCGCCCACACTCAACAAGCAGCAGATGACAGCGTTTCGATGATCTGGCTGGCGGCTGCTCGCCTAGGCAGACGACAAGAAGCTCCGTCTTTGATGCCGCCCACTTTTGCTGTTCAGGACAAGCCGTCGACCGCTGAAACAGGGGCCAATCGTTCCGGCCTGTTTCATGATCTGGTCGACAAGACACAACGGGAAACACGACAGTCACCGAGACAGGACTCGAGTGGAAAATGTCCTACTAAGGCCATCTTTTGAAATCAGGACAAGCAAAGACAGACAAGATGCACACAATTATTAGTTCGTCGTACGGACAACGACACTGATTGGTGAAATAGTAATTGATGGCAACGCGATAAGCGTAGCTTCGAATATATAACAATGGCTAAATCATCGTATTGGACCGCAACGTTGACACGGCTCCAAGTAGAAATTTTGACAACATACCCGCTTGGAAATGAGCTCACTTGCTGTTTGCTCCTGAACTGTGCTAACATGGATGCCTGTGGAAAGATTCCTTAAATTATTTCATACCGTATCCTTCTGCCATAGAACAGAGTGAAACGAGACGTGAACTCGGTAGCTAAATTAGGCTAGACATTCTGCAAAACACCATAAAAATATTTCCACTCGCTCTGGGTTTGGTATACTGCCACAACGTTGTGTGTAATAGCTTTCCTAATTGAAACCCAGAGAAGCAGGGAGTTTACTGGGATACTTAGCTCTCGAACGACACGAGGGAACCTTCATGGAAAGCACATTACGGTGAGAAGTTAATTTTAAGGAGCGCTTCTGTTTTACGCAACGTGGCAGATAGGAGGAGGTACTTCAATTTAGCAATTTATCTCACATCTAATAGACACGTCCGTTTATCACGTAAGTTTATCGCGAATTCATATCATGTTTATGCCAGCGTTATGTTATTGTATCATACGTATAATTCTTAAGCAAGATGAGCTCCATAGTGCTCAGTCTGCGGAGAGATTCTGCTCAAAAGAAAAAGACTGCTTTGGAAAAGGTAGAGCATTCACTCGGATCTATTAAGTATATAGTCGATTAGGTACAGACTGACTTAGCGTATGTGAGTATGCGCCGAACTGTGTGAAAGCCTACCATATCTGTGTTCTGTTGTATTTGTATCAGGGCCTCCGGGATCAGAAGACTCCGCGAAGAAGAATATCTAGAGACTCTTCTAAATCACGCTTCCGACTGATGGCAGTCTCTCCTTTCTCTCTTGTTTTTTTTGTGCGGTGATTGTGTGCGTGTAACTGACAAGGAATGAGCCTGATCGTTGATTACCATTGTCACCCATCCAAGATAAATGAGTTCGATTTTAGGGATAGAGTTATCGGAACACATAGATATTATTTTTTTAAACCTCTAAACCTGTTCCCTTCTCGATCGAGGAAGCAAAAAACGAGTGAAGAATCGCAGCGATCAATGTGTACATGTTTAAATGTTAGTGATGACTAAACATTCAACCGGGTGTAGAAGTGTCATGTTGACGTCATGCGATGGTACAGCCTTAGGAGACTTTCATCGATGGGCACTTGTGTTTGCGTGGTTTGCGCGGAGGTAGATATGTTTGACCATGACATGGATGATGCTTTACACGAAATGGAAGCTTCAGTCTGGTTCATGTCTACGGTCAAATGTACAGTTAGTTTTCAATATATAAGCGTAATATATATATATATATATATTATATTATATATATATATAAAGTTATTTTAACTTCATCATACCGAACGTATTTTAACTTTTGTTCAAAGATCATCTCATTTATTTTATTTGCGTAATCATATGCTGAGGTATTACTACATCCATCTAGCCTTATTAGGATTTGGGTGTACAGTACGGCTTATGAAGGATTATATCTGAAGACTACAGCTGTCCTTGAACATCTATGTAATGTTTCAACTAGCTGTCGATGGAGTTTCATCTGTTCGACACCAGCAGTCGCCTCGTATGTGGATGTCCACCCATTTTTTTGCACTAACTTGTCAAAACGATAGTATTTCAAGCCTGCCAATCGTCTCGATCTCTAATCGTTAGGTTCAACCACCTCATATGTCATCAGCGTCGTTAGCATAAGAGAAGAGATACAAACTTATTTTTCTAAAGGCGGCAACTCCTCTCTGGGCTGAAGAAATGCTCGGTCTCGATCGGTCTTTTTTCGGGGATCATGTTATTGGGTTGCAGGCTGGATGATAGGACAGTCGTTTTCTCTCTGTCCATTCGACATTTCAACGACATCAACATTTGCCAGCGTCCTAAAAGTAGCCGGTGACTGCTGTAGTCGATGATGATGGGTAGAGAACGAACGAACGAACGAACAAACGAACGAACGAACGAAAATCGAGCCCACTGGGTTCAAGAAAACAAGCATCAAGGGTTGAGCAAACAACGGCCCACACTTTCGCAATGGTCTTAGTAACCGCAATGGCTGATACAACAGCGATAACAAACTTCAACAAAGTAGCATCTGTTAAGCCAGAAATATTAATCAACAATAGAAACAGCAACGTTACGATCTGTGAGTTGGAAAATAGTGCGCCGGAAAAGTTTGAATCTATTGGGGAGTCAATAACTGTTGTTAGCAGAGTCACTCGAAAAGTAGCAAATTCGTTAGAGCAATTACCGAAGGGGCAGCAAGGGTTGTACGTTGTACGAGTGAAAGTGTTTTAATTTCTCAGAATCAAACATGGCAAACCAACAATCGATTGTTGCTGTTAGTAGTATTATTACACTGTTACCAGGCAAAATGCAAGCAAAACGACATAGAGAAGCAACAGATGGAGGTGTTGGAGAGGGCGACTGAGTCGTGATATTACTCTGGTCTTGTCCGGGGAGAAGCGAAACTTTAGAAGGAAAATCATTAACCAGAAAGCACTTCTGAGCGTACAGCTTTGGAGCAGCGTTCCAAAGGTGCGTTTAATGCTCTTCAGAGAACATCTTGGGTATCCTACAGGATCTACGCGTCATTGCAGTAGACTCTGTGCGCTGTGCACGTATGGAATCGGAGCGTACTGATACGACGGCTTGTAACATTGTTGGCGTCGAGTCTTTAAGGAACTTCGGCTCAAGACATTATGAAAGATCAGAGTTCTGTATACTGCCTACAACTGCTTGTAGCAATGACCTCTGCACCATGGTGATGTTAAGTCGCTGCTCGACTAAGACAAGGAACCACGGTGACAACTGGCATGTGGTCTAGGTGTCCTCTGACCTATAAATATGCTCCGCCTCTTCAGTAAGCGTATTATGTGTACTATCGATTAATGGCAAAAAAAGACTATGAGTGGATGGCACAGCCGATTAATAGGGACTCGAGCACAGACTACTTTAGGTAAACACAGGTATTATTTAGCAGGTTAACGAAAAATTTTATTTGATGAATATAGGTACAGATGTGTGTATTTGTACTGCCACAAACGTGATTACTCGATGGTAGGATCGTAAGGCATCTGCTTCGAAAGTGGCCCGGTATTGGCCTAACCGTTTTTATTCGATAATAGATGCATGTCAAATTAAGCGAATCTGCATATAAACGATGCATAATATAGGTACGAGTGCCTACTTCACTCTTGGCTTGGAAGGATATGCCTTCTTCACGAACTCCACGAAGATTCCATATGAGCTGAGCCCACATCGCGCTTGGATAAAATGTTTTTCGATGGCATCAACGAACAAGACATGCTGTCTGCTGCACTACTGGTTGACGTCAGATTGATTCCGTATCCTTTGCTCGAGCTACCACTAAGCGTCAAGTATAATCTGACCACAATAGGAAAACGTATTTATACCTTGTTGTACGCAGATGACACTTCTGTGTCCTTGATATCGTTCGTAGCGCGTTAATACTTAGTTCGTTTGTTAGTCTCACTTATGTTACTTTTTCAGTTATTGGCTGTCGATACGCTACATGTACCTTGCTATCAAATCGTTTTACGCAGTGGCGTGACACTTCTGCTGCAACAGCCAGACAGTCTGGAGATCTCCCTATCGCTTGCCGTGAAAGGTGTGATAGTAACTGTTGCAGTTGATTTATTTAATAGACCTGCTTTGCTGCTTTACTTTCGGCTCGTCGAAATCGATAGAGTTTTTCTATATTGTTGTTGTACCTGCCAGCCACCCAATTCCCAGTCTTCCCACGGCTTCCCACCAGATAGCGCATCGCCATTAGCACCACTGTCGTCTGATATTTATACGCGTGATAACTATCAAAGGACGGATTTATCTACTGCAGCTTCTACATAATAGCTTACGGCTGATAGCATTGTCAGCATGTCTGCCGTCTCCATCAGCAGAACGCCATCACCGCCGGCATCAACAAAATGATCGTATCCGCGCCTCCGTCCAAATCTCATCGTCGCTAAATCTTCGAACGTTAGAAGAGCACGAGTGTCAACTACCCTATGGCTGCACGAGCGTCTCACGTGTGTTGAATAGTGAAAGAGAGTCAAATGCGTCCGCAGGTAATGGATCATATATACGTTGTTGATCGATATATTAATATATAGATATGAGAGCATCTGTGAAAGGCGCGAATGTTGCTGAATGACTCGCCGATGACTCGACGTGGCCGCGGCGGCGGCGGCCAGCAGTGGCAGCTGCGCGGAGTGTCCTGCGCACGATTGCCTTTGCCGAGACCGACTGACCGACTAATCAGGGTCAGGAAAGTTCGGTCCGCTGGTGCTATAAAACCTGTAACTGTGCATTTGTATACCACATTTGTATATCTACACTTTTTGTTTATATGCAATTGATACGAGCCCCACTTGCCCACTGTGGCTGTACACAAATTAGTATTATCTGCAGGTTTCCATTAGAGAAAAGGGTAACTAAGTGAGCCTCGGTAATAACAATTGTTAACGATGGGGCTTGTTTCGTCGATTCGATCGTGAGCGACGAATGCGACTACGATGGAACGGGTAATAATAACACTGCTACCAATTGGACGACAGCATGGTCACATCAGGCAGACAGAAAAACTCCGTCTGCGTGGGCCTATGCTATCGGTCGATCGTTCCGTAAATATTAGATAGACGGGATTCGCGCACACTGTGAACCAACTCATAGCAAGTGTCAATTTTATAACTCCACCAGTCGTCTTTGTTTGCCGACAATTAGCTGCTAAAGGGTTCTCTATCTTCCTCGGCTGCAGCTGCGAGTGTCGTTGACAGGCGCTGTGTTATCTCCTTTCGTTGATACAACAACTGGTCTAGCGGAGTCTATCAAGAAGCAACACTGAATAAACGAATGCTTTTCTAATAGCTAATATATACTGTTATTTCCATTCAAACAGAATAGAATTCGTTGTGTCGTTAGACACTCACATATATACATGCTACATGCACACAGGACAAGTGCGTGCAAGTAATCATAGTAATACGGAGATAATGCCGCAGTTACAACGTCTACATTTGTGTAGAAGCGGAAAACTGGTTCAACCGGGGCCGGCTACTGCATTTTGTTTGTCCTGCTGGCCAGCGAAAGGCCGTCTCATACGGAAGCGATAACGTAATCAGGCAGAGGAAAACGGAACGAGTGAAAGAGACATTACCATAGAAAGAAAAATTTACTTATCCCATTTGCGCAGACAGTGGTAACACGCACGCAGCGGATGAGCTTAATTATAGTGATTCTTCGTATGTGTCCTTCATTGATCTCAGGATTGAGCGTTGTCGCTTGTTAGGCTAGAGCCATTCGATGTTCGAAATATTATAGACAGGGTGATTAAACAGAAAGCGTTGAAATCGGATCGACTTTTAAACACAGGCGTAGATAGAAAATCGTTTGTCAGCGTCGGAAATAGTTAACTCAGAAGCACACTGCTGTATATACATAGCATATGATCAGTGAAAACAAACTTTAGAAAGCCCTATAATATCCAACGGATCTAACTTATATTTTTGATTGCGAGAAAATGCTAATCACGTAAAACAGCTCTAAGAAGTTACACAACAGACAAACGAGATACTTACTCTCCTTCGAAGCCTTTGTTGGGGAACCCTTGTGGAAATGGAGAGAGGCCAGGATGTTTTGGAAAGGCGTGGGGACTGCCGCTGCCAACCCCTGGAGGCAGATATGGAAATTCTGGGGAAAATTGCTGCTTTCGCCCTTCGTAGTCTGTAATTGAGATGAACACAATGCATTAGTTATAGAAAAGATATCCCCTTGGCAACAATAAGCCCTATTAGCTTACCGTTACTGGAATTGAAGATAAACGTAAGTAACGTTGCTTAAAAACAAGCACCAACGATGTAATGCATGTTTGAACATAGCCATGTTTACTGGATATTCTAAAGCAGTGTAGAATAAGAAGGATCCTGCTTTAGTGTGTTGCGATTATTAATTTTTTCAAATTTACTTTTTTTCCGTTTTTCAAAAATACGCCTATCCTATCACTACCGTGTTCAACGTCATTTACTTGTGAGTCATTAGCCCGTTATATGTTTTGTTTACTATAATGCCGTATTTTGCTTCGCGAAATCTTCCTAAACAACGAAACGGAAATATTTTATAACGCCGCTTCCAAATTAATGTTGTTAGGCATATATATATAGTTTGCCTCGGTACCCACAAGACGATGCCTGAGAACGCGATAAAGCTGCAATAGTTAAACAATCTTCTGATCCGACGATTTATTCACTAAAAAAACAAATCGTTAGCCAACAAACGGCCGAAAGGGCCGGCAGTTTAACGAAAGCGATCTTCTGGCTCCGGATAAGGCAAGAATGCCAGCTTTTACTTTATGTTTAACTACTACGAGCGTATTTAAGGGGTTAGTGTCGTTATGAATTTCGTGTGCCAGCCCGACTCGCTTACTGCGTTTGCGTACAGCCTTGTGCCTTGGTGTACAAATCAATTGTACGTTACTCACGAGTTTCACCACAGGTAGTCACGCACAGAGGCCCTCAGCGACGTCAGCCAGCGCTGTTGAAACCACTGTTCGAATAATCAGCCCACCCAGTGAGCTGAATAGGGAACAAATACCGTACAATTGCTACCGCAATAGCAACGCTACCGGCGGCACTCTGATGCTATTTGGAATATCATTTAGGCACTAAAGAGTCTGCATTTTCATATGAAATATGCTAGATTCACGATAGTAAAAGCAAATCAGATGGAAAGCAAAAAAAAATAAACACTTCCTATGTGAAGACTGGCCTCTGACTGGCGCGAAAATGACTTTATGCACTCACTCATATATGTATATGCAGGCACAAACTATATCGATACGAGCAACGCCTACCGTGGAACTCACTACATATTCCAAATAAAAAAAAATCCATCTAACAAAGCCCTTCGATTCTCGTAACGTGAGTTTACTAATATCTATGTAATACGCCGCATTAATGTTATACGAATAGAAATGTGGCATTACGTGACAGAAAATGCTGTTTGTGGCAAAAACGACAAAGGCAATTCCCTCTATTGGCAGTAGTGATACCCACGATGGCAAATACGACGAGTAATTGTAACGTAATATTTGTGAGTGACAAAAACAAAAACCCGTGAACGGAACAAAAGACGAACGCTAACAGGAAAAAAAAAAAAAAAAACTATAATCGTGACAATGATGGCAAAAGGAGCGTTAACAGCAATAGCAGTTGCAACTGTTACCAGTGTTCAAAAGGCAGATCGAGTTACTGGGTAATTCCTGCAAACAGGCATACAGGGTTACAGCGACATAAGAAAGCTAATTGTCGAGCATTATATTTAGTTGGAAAAATAAGGGGAACGACAACAAAAACGCCAAGAAAATAAGGATAACTACGAAAGGAGACAAAGATTGGGAGAAGGACCGATTCAGATACGCAGCAAAATACATGAAGGCAATTTAGTCTCTAGCCGCTGACAAGCACCAGAGTTACCAGTGAGCGGTAAGCGGTGAACTGTCCCAGTTAAATGAAGCAGTGGTGCTAAGCAATAATCTGCCCAGCTGACTCGTTTGTGCGGTTTTGTTATAATGAGGTAAAAATGAAGGCAGACCTAACTCAGGTTCAGTTTAGCCGGATCTAGCCACGCATGCATGGTGGTTTAACAAAGCGAACAAGGATAGCCACAGGAGGGTGACCTTAACACGTGGATTTTTTTGTAAAGTAACGGAATTAGTAGCCAACTAGCCGCTATCAGCAGCGAATGGCAGCATCGGCGAGGAGCATTCCACCATCTGATGCCGATAAGCGTGAGGAGGCAATATAGGGTCGACAGAATAATCAGCTGAGTTTGAATGAACAAATGACTTAATAAGTGGGTACGTCGTAGCGAGGTAGAGTACAACCCTCAAAGTTTCCTGTTCGTTGAAGCTGTTCGACTTCCGACTGGTATCGATTCTATACAGTATCAGAACTAAGACATAATTCGCTAGCTACGGTAACCGTGTAGAAGGATAGTCAAGGTGGAAATAAAGAAGCCAGGGCGATGCCGTGAGAGGTTGCGTTAACGAAGAGAGCACAGATTATTTATTCGTGTTCTGAAAAAAAATGAGCGTGTTTTTCTTTTTCTGCATCATATCTAAGCCGTTTGGGAGCTAGATAATGTGATTACAATCATTTAGAGGCTGGACCATTATAATAATGGGCAGTTTATTTGCAGCAGTAGGCTATTATGCTTGTATACGGCTATGGCTATTGTAGGTTTGAGCTAACGAAACCTACCCTCATATTATTATCACATTTGGGAAGCTAATTTTTTGAATTTTTAACGTTCGTTGTCTGATTGAGGTTCATCGCTTTCTCAGTAAAAATTTCATCGATTGACGGTATTACTAGTTGAAATCCGTAGTTGACTAGCGGCAGTCCTGTCCGCGACAGGCTTTGGTAGAAGTATACGGAGTCGCTTCAACAACAACGTGTAGCAACAACTATGTAGCGGCGCTTCGTCGATTTAACTTACCTAAACTGGCCGCCGCTGATTTACTATATCATATTTTGCTGTTCAAACACTGACATCAATAAGCATTAGCGAATTAAGAGTACTTAACAGTTATCAATTGCATCATCCGAGAGCTCATCATCACAACACGTGGGTCTCATAGGATGACTCATGTACGTAAGTTCCACCTGTACTTTTTACTGCTTCACTTTTATGGCTATCACTGATAAGATTTGACTGTAACACGAATCACGATCAAATAAAGCGTAAAATAATGGATTTACCGCCATCCGAACTTTCCCGCAGTTCGGTAGCCGTTCGGCATTGCGTGACAGCATTGCGTTTGTACACGTCTTTTATTCAGTCGCCTGTATTTCGGTTTAAGGAGCGCTACTTAACGCACAGTATGAATGGCAAGATACGTTCACGTTCGTGTGTACTGAGATTAAACTCAGACTGATCTCTTTCAACCTGTCTTGTCTAGAGTTGATCGTTATCCTCGGTCTATACAAGTAATAGATCAAGCCTGGATATGTCATTTCTTTCCACCACCTCGATACTGCATACACCGCCCTGTTAACGACATCAAGACAACGTAACTTCTGCGGCCGCTATAGAACAATCCACGGAACGGCGTGTCGGTTCCAATCTTCGGTTATGTCGCAGATTCGAGTATCGGCTTTCCTTCCGGTTCTCCCACCAGGTTGTTACCAAAATCGTCTGCTCCTAATTCTCCTAGATGGCGCCAGCAAGCTCGACAGCTAAGCAAGGCTGAAGAGCGTCACATGTTGGCGGCTTATCCGCTGCCCTTTTTTTGGCACTCTGATAAGACACTGAGCCACGTTGAGAATTTTCATCGTTCGACGTTAACTAAACATGATCGCAGCGTTCGGTTGCGCCACTCACTGACGGCTACGAAGGGCCATAAAGAGGAAGATGCAGTAAGAGTATTGTAAGGTGTACTTAAGGCAAGTGGCCTAAGATATCTACTATAGTAACTGTAGGCATCAAGGTAGCAATCGAGAAATAGGTATCAATCGAAGTCAGTGCATCTTCCATACGAACTCCTTTAGGCTGAACTTTCTCTTTATATGGATGTATGTTTAGCCTGTTGTATCCGAATAGATACCAATATATATTGCAATGCGTGTAGCTTGTGTGCTCGAGGGAACACGCTTTTGCGTCAGCTGGAAGTAGATTATTATTTTGCAATATTAAGTAATGACCAGGGAGCTTTTTCCTGACGATGCCGATGGGGTTGCTAGCTGTGAATGTTCAATTTTACCACTACCCCACGCTATTACACGTTTGCCGAACCAAAAATACCGAAGATAATTAACATCAGATTTAGTTGCAGTCGCGTACAACACACCGCATATACATACAGGGTCGCGTCATATAATATAGCAAGCACTATGAACATGGGTGTGACGTGTGCATAAAATAGTAATGCAATTGAGAGTAGCCATAAAAAATATATGCCCATTTGCCAGCTATAAAGCGTTGGCGTGGAACCCGATTACCGAGCTATCGCTCTTTATTAAATCTAATAGACATATATAGTACAAGATAAATACATTGATCTGGTGAAAAGTAATGGTAGCCTTTTTTTAGCTTTCAGCCTATACGTCATTCACTTCTTACAGTTGTACTAGTTTCTACTTTTTTTTACTATCCTAGTTGTCAAGCGACCACTGAATTTTGCCAACCATGTCAGGCAGAGTCGGGCGCGGGTGCGATGTTTCTCCGTGACCCAGCTGCTGCAGACCAATCATTGCGACAACAAAAAAAAACGAGTTTCCGCCTTCAATGCAGAACAGACATATGGATGACAAATTACTTATTTGAGGGGCACAACCGATGCGCAATTGTACGCAACCAGGATGCCACGGCGTTGGCGACTTGGGGGGGGAACTGAAGGACCACAGCACCAACGTCAACAATAGCCGTGGTAATGAATCATAGCGGGAACGAAGCTGGCAACTATGTATAAAGTGTACATCCTCTGCCAAATTCTGGGCTACACTTTTCCTTGCACGGCCTACGCTCATCGTTTCCTTGGGCTTTCGATTCTCGTTTGGTCCTTTAGCCAATTCAAGGATATGTTTTCCTGCAAACTCGACCGACGGCGTATTTGATTTGTTATTCACAGCCGAGAGCAGAAGCCACACACGTCCTAGTGTCTTTCACATCATCATTATCACGGTTTTAGGTCGATTATCAGTAACAGCAGCAACAACGATCGATAGGTGTACTGATAGTCGCTGTCGACTTTGAGAAGGCCACATCCGGGCGCATCAATATGAGCCTAGATAGTACCAAACATCCATAATTTTTTCTAGGAAATAACGTTTTTCCGAGTCGATGTGCTTGCGCGTTCGTCTCAAGGTAAACTATAGCGATGTATATTGCTTCTAACGGTGGCTATTTCAAATGTTCGACGCATCGTTTCTTACGATGCCGGTACGTTAACGCGACCATCTCACTCACAGCAGCCTTCCATATAATGCTAATTTTGATACAATATTTGATGTACTCATCGGCCAATTAGCTTCGCCTGTGCATGTGTACAGCAGCGCGGGCCGTAATCGACGGAACCTGGCTCAATTTGACAATAACATGTTTGTTGAAAGCATAGCAGTTGCCGCTGTGTTGGTCGCAGTGTATGAACGCCAAACAAGACAGAGGAGAACCAAAGAAGAGATTGGAACGTCTCGCGTGGATCGTCCATGATAGATCTACGCCAGTGCCACAACACGTGACAATTAAAAGTGCTATTACTGAAGATATTACAAAAGAAGAGAATGATCCGGCCCTGTACTCATTATTAAGAATATGTGTTCGGTCACATCTGTATGCGCGATCTGATTGTCGACATGGCCTGAGACAGGTGACATTTTACCAATCAGCGGCTTGAAAATGATGCTGGCTCGCTGATCGTTGTTGAGCGACTCTCCCACTGTGATCTCTCTAATCACTCTAAAATGATCTTTTAACTGCTAACCCCAAATGTTATTACGTTTGTTAGTAAAGACGTTATTGTTGTAATACGCACTTGGCTTATGTCCATGTCTATTGAACAGTTAACTGTACAGATTTCCGAATGAACCAAAAGAAGACATTTCTTTTTCATAACCATTGCGTCTAGTCGGCTAAAAACAACGTTACTACTTTTTTCATTGACTGACACTCTATGGCTTTTACCGGTTGGGTTGTATGCTATCGTTGTTTCGTATAGTGTATCAGTGTATTTTTTCTCTATAGCAAATAAAAGGGACAAGTAAAAATGTGCTACATCAAGAAGAGTCTCAAAAAGGTAGGGGCATACATAGGTAAAAGCTTTGCTTTACTGTCTTCAGCGAGAAGAACTAATGATGTGTTGAGCCTGCAGGTATACGAACGAGCCAATGCTGAACGGCACACGATTACAAGCAACTCTCAATAGCTTTTGATAAATTAGCAATAAGCAAATATATTAGTTGATATTTAAGTCAAAAAAAGATTACGTTTCTGTTTGTTTATTAAACCGGTAGCGGCTTCATAGAGCGATACCGATGTCACGCATAAAAACAGTTATGCTCAGCTTCTGAATGCGGTTAATATGAAGTGGTTTGTTGAAATTCATTTAATGTCCTCATAGCACATGTGTAAAAAATCATCTTCAGAGTACAATCCTTATCACCAGCGTTATTATTATGCATCACCCGCCAAATCGTGTTGCAGATTTCTGTTAAACTGTTGACTATTTTTCCTAGCTCAACTGACGACCCGCTCACCTCTAAGAAGAACTAACGAAATGGTAGGGCCAGTAGGACACGATAGCAGTCGTTGACTGTTTATACAAGTACTCCTAGGGGGTTAGTCTCATGCCATGTACACGGTAAATTTAATCTATTGACTAGACGTTATATGCACCTATCCTGACCGTGACTATGTGAAGGCCTTAATATACGCTGAACCTTCCTCGTCACTTTCGTTGGGCAGTACCAAACGGAAAGGACCAAGCTACCTAAGTAACCACAGAACTAGTAGCGGCAACAACGGCGTGTGAGGGAGGCCTCTGAGAGGCATATATATACCCATAAACTGAAATGTATCGGTCGATTGCGACGTGTATTGATGCTATTTTTAAAGATAACGGTTGGGTGCTGCTGTTTTGAATTCACTTTCAGTTCTGTCAGCCACAGTTGTATATAGATATTCGCATATTTGCGAAGACTGTTGTTAGTGGATCCTCGTCACTGTGCTCCGTCCTCAGTAGGCCAAGTACCGAATCAAATAGAAATCCACACTTTGTTCTCATTTGGGCTAAAGCTGTCAGAGATGTCAGTGGCTCTAACAGAGTCACTACCAATAGAAGAAGTGGGTGTACTACAATCCGGTGGCACAAGACGCCCCACACACTTCGTTTTTCGCCTCGCCTTCTATTGGGGCTGTGGGGCGCTGAAAAGAGCAATCGACTTCGGCTCAGACCGTCGCAAAAGCACAACCGCCAGTAGAAACGCTTACTGGGCAGTAACGACAGTGGAAACACAGCTGTCCAATTGACCCCCCACAGCACACGCGCATTGATTCCATGATGGTTAGGTTCGAGACAAAAATACCTAGATGCTGTCCCGGGATGTAATGGTAATATGGAGCAGGAATATTTGTGCCCTTTGTGTCATACGCATTCAGCTTGTAATGATAGACAGTCTCGACTTCCTAAAAAATAAATGAAACAGACTGATTATTGGTCGCACTAGAGCTAACAACAATAGAATAAACAATGATTTAGCCAACAAAAAGCAACGGCAGGTTTGTAAAAAATGTTTTTTTTTTTCGCGGTTCCTCGCTACTTTAGCACTAAATATTATCAATGTGAGAGAAGTTCTTGACGGCCACGCAAAACAGATGTAATTTAAGTCAGCGTTGGTTCATCAGAACGAAAACATGTGCGTGTATGAGCAATATATAACAGAAAAACCACTAGAAAGCCCTAAATGATAACGCTGTGCCGTCGAGCCTTGGCTACCACTACAAATAACTAACAATAATTAGTAACAATAACAAATCTACAGACAGTTCCTCAGTCTGGCCTGTCATCTCAGGACGATACTGATAAATGCAAGACACAAGTTCTGTTCAACTCAACCTATGCACCGGATGAGAAAGTATAGCAGGTACCACCGCCTGTCAACACTCGCCATGTTGATGATGTACTCAACTTATACTCGATATGGACTTGACCACAGCACTCATAAGCTGTTACTAAATATCGAGTTCATCAGCAAACAAGTGCTGTGAGCAAACAAGTGATGTAAAATAAAAACAAGAGGAGACGAGACAAGTAGCCGTAAAAGAAAGGTCGACAACTTCTGGCTGTCCAAAGCCTTGGTGATAATTTGAAGTGTATTTTGATACAAACATTTTTTAGCATTGTCAGGTGCAACGCCTATAATTTCGGACAAAACAGCGGTTAATATGGGTCAGTCGTGATGGTCGATGGGGCCCTGCCATCACAATGCCACAACAGCACGAATGTACGACGTTATATGTTGTAAACAATTCCACACGGCATTAGCAAGTTTTGTGACATAAAAAATAACAATGATAATGTTTTTCACACCTTTAAAAACAATCTTTACTGGCACTGGCCAACAAAAGTTAGTAAAATGGAGATGATTCTGTGCGGCGAAAATTTGAAGATTGGGCCTTCAACTGGTTTCATCGCTGGGACCCTCGCAGATTCTGTGAAACTATTCACGACTCCAAGTTAACCCAGCTTCAAAAAACCGCCGATTGTAGGAGGCAGCAGTAGCAAGGGCTATATTGTATGTGGACGAAGAAACTGATGAAGACCATATTGAAAAGAGTGTCTGACGGGCAAATCTGATTTTTAATTAAAATCGGAAGATATGCACGTTGATTGCGATCCTTGTCGTCGTCACGGGCAACCATGTAATTTCATTCGCTGGAAGAGAGCTTAATTAGTTAGTGCGCCAATAGCGAAAAGGCGAGCACTGTTGACTTGTACGGAGTTCGCGGTCGGATACGTTGCATTAGTACCCGACTACCTTTGAATTATGTGTGTGCATGACAATAGTTACCTGGAGTGTGTGATCCTCTACATGCAAAGGTTCACGTGTGCCCGCGGTGCTTGGTGAATAAAACCTACCTGCTATTTTAATATAATTTCATCTCATACTAATAACAATAATATAAAGTAATTATGTGTTTCCGAATGAAAACCATTTACGCTGATGTCACACAGTTGGGACGCGTCGGCTTGCATATGTGTCTTTTTACGTGTTTTATCGGACGCAAAGATCAGTGATCAAAAAAACCATCTGTCACTCTTCTCTCTTGTTTTATGGAAAGGTGATGAAACCAATGAACGATCAAACCTACGCTTAGCTTTCAGTATTCGCAGGAAGAGCCCCACGGACCTACTACATTCGCAGGAAGGTCGCCTGCGGCATGAACAGCCGCGTAAAGTCGTTTCTTCGTTTTTATACTTGTTATCATCTACTCATCTCTTTGAACGAAATATGGCTTCGTCCCGTGCCTTGAGATCTACTGTAGCCGAGACCTTGTTAGACGGGATGCAACACACGTAATGTATATGCATGCGTTGCATCGAACGACTCAGCGACAAAAATGATAATGGTAGTGTGGCACTTAAAATCATCTGTGGCCATCATGTGATCTTTTCTACTAACGCCACACTTGGTTAGGCAAAAGGGGCCTACCTAAAGTAGGAACGCATGATAGCTCGGCAACTGATCTCGTTTTCGCGTCTGCAACTCGCGGTCCGCGACCCATAACCGACCTCGAATGTTTAAACGAAGATAAATTATCTTTCAACCATCAAACTGTGCGTGTCGTTGGCTATGACTAGATATCTCTGTCCATGCTACTTCATTGTCTAAGGGTGCTCGTTCCCATACCGTCCGGACCGCATTAGAACTTGATAACTTTATTGACGACTTTAGGTATTAATACAATGCCTGCTCGTCAGCAGGAATTATGAATTACTATTACATGATTCTTAACTACTATCATTGAAAATGATCCATAAATGCATCATTCAATAACTTCTTTTCGAGAAGAATTCAATAGACCTGTAGAGTAGTGTTTTGCTGGCGGTATATTAATCAGTAACAACAAATTAAGGCTCGTGTTTGGTACAAGCCGCTATTTTTCGACTTGGAGCACTTACCTGGAGATGGGCGAATTTGCACCATACTGCTCGATTCAGCTGTACCATAACCCTCCAGGCTTTCTGCTCGGCAAGAGTAAAATCCACTGTCGAGAAAGGCGAGATCGGAAATCCTTAATCGTGTCGCATGTTGCCCCATATTTTTAATTATAATCCGTTCGTCTTCGTAATCCTCAAGTGAAGCCTCGTTCCTCAACCACGTTATCTTTACCTTAGCATTGTTCGGTACTCCTCCAAAATCACAACGAAGCCGTAGCGTCTCGCCGCTAGATTTAGTATAATTTTGAAGTTGTTTCTTGATGTGAAGTTTAACTATATGAGAGGCGAAGAAAGCAGCGCAGCGAAAAAGACAAAAAATGTGTATTAGTAGAAAAAGGTAAAAGTTCAGCAACTCAACTATGACTGACAACGAGATTCATTTTAGTTAATCAAATGCTTCCTATGAAAGCAACTTAAGCTTTCCTGTTAAGTGTCGCTGCACATGTTATTGGATGGCACGATAATTAGCGGAAGATACTCTAAAAGATTGTAGATAATCTGACTTATGTTCGTACATTCCATTTTCGAGTGGGGTGTGCTCTGGATATGCTCCTCCCGATCGGATGAAGTCCACCGTTCGAAGTCTCTGGAAAACAGACAAAAAAAGCGGCTGTGTTTAAAAATCTATTGAGAAATGAAACACCAGAAGTAGTTGTGACTAGATTCACACCCGTAGGTTATCTTGAAGCGGCCGTCACAATGGAGCAGTTCGGGATTGCAAATTATGTTATTATAATGAAGGAATTGGTATTTGTATCGGCCGATGGGTAGTGCAAATTCGCTAGAATAGCTTCTTATCGGTCGAAGATATTCGTAGCTGACTGAGAAAAGACAAGTCCGCGTAGCCCCTACATAATCTTTCTGTTGTGTTAATCAACGAAGCCACTGTCCTGATCATGTGAAAGGACGCCGAACCGACCCATCTATTATGTCTGTCTAGCTGGATAACAGTGGCCTATTCTTCGGTTTAGTGTCAACTGAGTACCTTACAATTGTAGCAACAATAGAAGAATAATTACAGAGGGAGAGGCCTCGTGGTTACTATTATCGTTTGCCCGTTTGATTGCATGCGTGGGCGACTTGTGGGCGTTCGCAAAACGTCGATTCACATTATCCCTTAGCCACATACCGTTAGAAACAAAAACAAAAAAAAAAAACCACTTTAAGACGCTTTAAAGCAAGCAGCTTGAACAATCGAATTTCGTTGGCCCATTCTACCACTACATGGTCAGTCCTTACACTTTGATCTAATAGCACCACACGCGCCGAACAGCAAAATCAAGTGAGCGCGTGAATTTCATTCCCCTTGAATCCTTCTCCTGATATGAGGATGGGATGCATTGTGAAAACAGAATGGCCTGACCACGATAACAGCAGCAGGAGCGGCTACGATGACAATGGAGTGCCAGCTATCTGGCAGCTGTAAAACGTTGAAAAAGTCGTGTAAGGACATTTGCCGTATAGGAGCTGTCTGATGAATTGGCTACGAAAATTCTTCGTCACAACAGTTGCTTGCTTCTGCACATATGAGCATCGGTACTCCTCCAAAATCACAACGGAGCCGTAGCGTTTTCGCCGATGTATCTGTCGGTATTTTGTACATCAGTTCGTACCCATAGGCCTCTCAGCACTTTTCCCCATCATTTTTCCCCCTCTTTGTCTATAGAATACTTCGCCAGTTAACCGAAACAACAGCATCTTCACATCTGCCATATTTGCAGCTTATGCCTGCTTACGGCTGCCAGAGCTACTCGGCAGGGGTTATCTGGCCAATATCTCTTTGGCAAAATACAAAAACGAAGCGAAGAGTGCATCAGCGCAAAATAACATCGATGGCGGCAGCAGCGGTGGTGGTGAGGTAAGATAGCAACATCGTAGAAAGAAATGGCAAGCGAACATAGGCAATTCTCTAATACAAACAGAGCTACCGCTGCGAAGATGCTGCCGAAGAAAAAGTGTTCGCATTGGACAAACGGTCGGCCACTTCTCAAAGCGGCTACGCCAGCTAACGTCAGAGAAATCAGGCGTTTGAACAATGATGTTGCCCAGCCCAGATACGACAGATCAGGCCCCCGAGCTAAATTATGTAGTTTACCTACAACATCGGCTTCCTCTGCTCTGCAGGAAAGCTACTAGAACCTGTTAGAAGAAGTAAGCATAAGAAAATAGAAAATATGTGATGTGGTGCTGAGAGACGAAGAGAAACAAGCCACTTAATAATATATATATATATATATATATATCAAGGGAGAAAAGATCGACAGCAGATCAATGAAGAAATACATAGAAACTGTTTGTTGTTTTTTGTTATCATATTGCGGACTTTGCTTAGCGGGACCTGCGCGAATGATAAAGATGAGTGCAATAACGGCGGTAGTAATCACACTCGCAAGCCACACGTATATATATATATTGAACAACCATGTGCCTAGAAGAAAAGTACGTTTTCAATCTAAGAACGTCGCTGAAACGCCTGCTGAAGGTCGTCATGAGCCACATCTCCGAGGAACAAGCCTGAAAACAGGGGAAGGAGGCAATTTTTCTACTTATGTATTTACACACGTACAACCATACACAGGCCATGTATAGGGCACGCATGTAGCCACCACAGTCGTACCACATCCCGCGTATTTAGCGCCACTCCGCAAACTATTACATCTCGAAGGCTGACATCTTTTTAGTAAATCGGTGTTAATTAAAGCAAAATAAATCTGAGTAAGATTCAAAACGTATGTGAAAGTCTTGGTTCTCGTAACAATGACAACATCTGATTATACTGGATAATGGTAGCAATATAATAATCGGAAGAAGATCCAGTGACTTAATATTTGACACTGGCGAAAGTGTACTACAGTAAACAGTAAAATTAATGTCAAGCTAAGATTAATGACATCTTTCTAGTTTGAGAACACATTTATTGCGATTTGAAGAACGGTAGACGATTTAGCAGTTGTGAAGATAATACTGTTTATGTACAGTTAATTAATAGTTGAAGCTATCATTTTCTTCGTATGTTTACTCTGGTTCCCGTAAAGGTAACATGTGAATTTGCTTATTTTTTTCCAAATAAAAATTTCGCTTTTTTGTAGTGCGATGATAATGGCTGTCCGTATACGCTTGTTTGATGAAGAATTACTTAATGTTGATGCGATCTCTTGGCATGAATCAAAAGGAATAAACGCTTCTTAACGATAGAAAAAGAAAACTGCGCATCTGTCCTGAAATGATCATTCTTTGCATCGATTAGAGCTGTTCGAGCTGCTGTTACTATTATTTGTATGTACGTACACGTACGTCACTTTTTGCTCATCAAAGGTCTTCATAGTTGCCTTTAATTATTGGACCCATTCGATTTTCCACTTAGTACCTTGACAAACGCCTGTAATCAATGGTGGATTGTAAAATCAGCGACCTTTTAAAAACTCTGTTCAATTCAATCAAATTCACTGCAATACGCTATCGCACATAAACGCACACACACAAGCGCTAAAACGGCCATCGTAGATTCTTATCGGAGCATAAAGTAATACGAAGCGCTCACCGATATATATAAAACATAGAGCTCGCTTTCGGTGAACAGAAAGTGGCACAGCAGGCAGGCGATCAACGACTAATATCATAAGAGTTCCAGATCTAATATCGTGTAGTAAAAAAATCAAATAATAAAACATGAAACTATGCAGCCTCTAGTGATTGTCGACAAAGGGAAAAGAGAAAAACCACAGAGTCACGATGTCGTTAGTCAAACAGCAGCAACAACAACAGCGAAAACACCAACGGAGACGGCGGATCGATTGAGGAGTGTACCTGCACGTACATGTACCTCGGATACGTATGTTTGTTTATGGACGTGGACGCCAACAAGAATAGACGCCGTTTTCTGTCCCGCCATCATTCCCCGAGAACTGGAGTCCAGAAAGCTTCCTTCTACCTACAGGAACACACACACACACACACACACACCCATCGTATGATCCTCCGCTTCGCTGCTAATGAAGATTAAAGAATACTTCGTAGAAATTCAATTACTCACGGTAAAAAAGAGGTTCTTACTGTATGGGACGACGGTAGAAGCAAACGAGCCAGTAACTGAGACTAGCGGCAATGAATGCGGATCTCTTCGCTAACTAAACAAACTTTGCTTTTGTTGCGTCTGCTGCTCTTGTTGCAGACGAGCCGACTTGACGAAACGGCAAAATGTGAATTCAGCCTCCTCTTCTCTACACTAGCGATCTACAGCTCCCAGCAGAACCGCATTAGCAGTATTTGCAGTAACACCACAGACCAATAGGCTCACATCATTGACTAGGATCCCGCAACTGGCTCTGTCCCATCGAACAATACGCTGCCACGAAGACTCTCGAAATCAGCCAGCTTCAACACTGACACAAGCGCCGCCGTACGTCCTGCCTTCGTCGCCGATAACAGTAGGGTATTTCATTTTAATTCCTTTCTTCTCGTGCTCTCCTGTTCAATTTTCTTGTCTATAATGTAATAAAATAGAATGGAGAGCAGAACGAACAACCTCGTTTTGTCGACGAATATGGTGAATTTTCCACGCGCAATGTCGGCTGGTTGGACGGCGGCTATTGGGATAAGGGCAGTAGTCTTCTTATACGAGTCCAGCTTGACTGATTCTCTGTCACTGCGAAACATAGCAAATGAAAATGCGAAGATAAACAAGAACTGGATGAAAACGAAAGAAAGTCGATAAAGTAGGCAAAAAACGCGTTAAAGGCACGTGCGCATCTTCCATCGTCAGGCTCAGCTGCGCTTTCCGACTTCCGAGTACATCGGACTCTTCAGCAGCGTCTCAACTAGCGTTCTCGCTCGTTTTTTTACTTTAATTTCTCTTTTTCCTTTCTTCCGCCCCCTAACCTTTAACTCGCGCCTGAACGCCCTCTTTTTTTCTATACGAACATCACGTGAATACCGGTGGCACAAAGAGGAGCGGAAGTTACATGCTGGTGCATAATGCAGCGGCTGTTCGTTCCTTGCCCTTAAATAATGCATAAGAAGCGCAAAGGCTTCCGTACATAAGGATACGTCAGTCTACATACCCAGGTGCGAGAGCAAACTTGCAGACATTCAGGCACATGCATACACATTGGTAGATCTACCTACGACGAAAACACTAAAGACGTTTCTTTTTGACCGGCGAAGTCGTAGTTTTAATCGTTACGATGGTGGAACAAAATAGAACGGAGCTTCAGCTTTTTAACGCAGCTGTACCCAGCGATATCAGTCGGCCGTCTCACGGCCTCCAGGCGGTAAACGATCACTTCTTATCCACGTCGGCCTAGTGTATTTGCCGTTCTGGGTTGTCGTTCGGGCCTAGCGTCTAAAGACCTTTTTTAATCAAACCAACGAACACAGCAATAGCATCAGTGAGCCCGCCTGTGCAGCCCAGCAGCCGTATCACAACCAAAGCGCCATCTAATGTCAGTAAGTTTTGGTCCTTGTTAATGCATGAGTAAAAGCGCCAAACAAAGCCGAACGTTACCGATCGGGCGACATACTGGCAGATAGTCATTGATAGTTTAGATTATCCGGCTAGCTGAGATGAGCGTTTCCGCCAGCCGTTGTCTTCCCCCAAATGCGTCCAAGTTGGCTTTACCTTACTAGCACTCTCGTCATGCCTATCTCATTTTCGCCTTTAAAGTTAAAGTTGGCATTGACGTTGAATTAAGAAGATTCTAGAACCGGTGCGCCGTCGTTATCCCCCTTTCCCCCAATTGGGGTTTGAATCTGATATCTTTTGTGGGTGGGCCAATACCTACGCTTTTATGCTGGTCTTGATTCACTGAGATATTTCCATAGCGAAGAAACAAGAAACCTCTGAATGATTTCTATTTAGGCCCTCCTTCTGTTCGATCTAGACATTCAGCAAAGTCGCACACAAATGCACCTATCTTGGCCTGTTAGTGATTCCTCCTTAGGTCAAGCTCTAGACAGCCGCCTTGTTTGTGTTTCAAAGAAAACTAAACCAGAGTAAAAGACGCCACCAGGGCGGCAGCAGGGCAACAACAGCAGTAGCGGCAAAGACGAAGACGACTACGAAGTCAATTCATTTCAGTTGAGATTTTCATCTTCACCTTCGCCGACGAGTGATCTATAAGTTAACTTGGGGCACGGCCGTCCGATCGCTCATTATCTATATTCGGCGCTGGTTAATTAAGGTCCAACGGTTCCGCAGATTTTAGCTGTAGGCCATGTTTGACACTGTAAGTCTGATTCATGATCCCACCTCAGATGTTCATCTGCTAGACTTTCATTACCTAACCAAAGAACACCTTCATTTAGAAAACGCGAATATTGCTTTTGTCTTAATATTGTCCCCATCTAGCCCTAATCAGATAAACAGGTAAAAATAGTTGGCCTTCACAATAGTGTCCTAGGCTTCTGCCGCATCCTGTGCCCGCTTATATATGCTCCTCGCAAGATGAATACGCTGTCAGTTTCCACCCCGTCGTAGAATCATGTATATACGACCCTACTTATCACGGCCCACGTTCCGATTCGACCGAGACATTTCGATAAATATAAAAAGTGTTTGTTGAAAAGCGCCACAAATAAAAACGTGCATGTGTTATCAACCTAATTACGGGATTTGGTAGCAACATAATTGTGGGTTAGTTATGGGATCGTGGACGTCGTACTTCATCAGGTTATGAAACAAATCTGTACATACATTACTCGAGTGAAGCACCATTAGCTGACAGCTTAGTCATAGATGACGTTGCGAAACGTCAGGCAAGTCAGTATGAGCCGCGTGAACTTCGCCATGTATTTTTTTCCTGTTAACTTTTTGCTTCTTTTTAGGTCCCGAAAATCGTGAAAAAGCGCAAGGAGGCATTTTTTTTTCCACAGATTCGTCATTTATCAATCACAACTTTGTTTAAAACGGATAAGCAAAACCAAGCCGAGTTTATCCATCGACGCGTACCCACAAATACTACCTTGAAATTAGATTTTGCAATTCATCACCGTCTGTCCTTCCATGGTTTCTCGATGGGGGTGCGAACAATGTGTCAGGATATTATGCTAAAAATGCAAGATTAATCAATCTTCATCAACGAGATACATCACTACGAACAGCATTAAGCCTCATAATAGAGCATTCTAGAATATTCTATTTTAAAGCTCAACTAAAGAATGTCAACGAAATACAGTTCTCTGTATCACTTCATTATAATAGTTCGGTTATAGTGAACGTGCAGGGATTGATACACATAAAAATAAATTTTTCGAAGTTCTCAGCAAGTCCTAATATATAGCTTAAAGCGTATTCCCACCTTCCACGAAAGTCTAATGTAAAGCTAGTTCTATATGCGAGCTTTTCCAAGTTCTTAGATCTCTTCTATCCCTATGATTCGCTCGATATTCCGGTCAACGTCAACAGTTTCCAATAGGCATGCCACATGTGTCCCTCGCCTACCACACTTCAAAATTTTTTGAGCTCACACTTCAGGACTAACATCCGCCGTTGTTCATACGGCTAACTTTGCATCGTGCGCTTTTATACTATATCGGATGAGCTCCTTTCAGGATCCAAGACTTATTATGTTTTTCTGACCGGCGTCCCTTTGCCAATAGTTCAGCCATATATGACTGCGCTATGAACAGCAGACGAAGTAAAAGGCTGGTAGTAGTCATGGAACGCCCTATGGTATATATAGAAAGACATGCGTATTCCCACGCTTAATTCCTACCTTGGTAGAAAGGCGGACCGACTGAAGCTGCCTGGGCAAATGCTGAGACGGTTTGGCCGGCCGCAATGTTCGTAATGGTGGCTGCCTTTCCGGATACTTTCATATGCGCATACCGGAGTCTTACTATACGTGCCACTATTCCGTTGAAGTACATTCAGAGGTATGAGCGAGGAACAAGGAAATCTAGCAGATACTCCTGGAGCATCCAGTATTCAGGCCAACGTCACCCTTGAAGCAAACCTCGGTGTCTCGGTGGAGTTCTGTGGAAGGAGAGAGACGGTAAGGCAAAGATCGGAAAACAGGAGTCGATATCATTTTTTTTGTCGCTCTCCTCTTGGACCTGATATCGCTCTGATGTCCTTTTCGATGGCTCCCTCACGAAGGCGCCACAGTGGTTTCGCTTTGCAGGCAAGGCGGTAGCTGGCATCGACGATCAGTTCTGCACAAGCATCGAGAGAGTTAAACTAACGACGAATACAGTCAACGTATAACTTTCCCATCCAGTCAATAGCGCCGCAGATCCGATACCTAAATAGCTTGGACCAAACAGTGCCTACATTTCTGCGATTTATATATGCGACTGTATGTTGGATCGCCCTTCAGCGGAAAGCAGGACGAAACAGAGCTGTATGAGGCTTAGTATATGGCGGCGCAGCAGGCAAATACGACACTTGTCGACCGGGAAACGGCTCCCATTTACATTGTATTCCGTACGGTTAGGCTGGTGGATATTGCAGGCAATGCTTTTCCTGCTCATCCTATTCGATTCGCATAAACGAAGGAATTTTGCATTGCCATACTGGAGTTGTCCTACATGTATAACTGCCGAATCTAGCACTCCAAGTGAAAAGGGACACAGTCTACTATTTTCATATGTATAAATATTGATGACCAGGCTAGGTCCCCATCAAGCGACAAAAATCAAGGCCGTTCTACAAAACACTTGGCTAAAAATGAAAATGGCCACATTGGGCAAACGGGTGTCAGCAACTATGTTGACGACATAGGCCTCAGTAGCTTTAATGTTAGCCTCAAAGGAAAGATGAGTATGGCAAAAGAATTGTTGGTATTCTACTTGATTCGCTTTCTATAGTAGTTTACCTAGGTTTAGCCAGCGTCTATAGGAGGCTATTCTGTCCAAGTGGTTGATTTTTTTAATACAATATCCGACAAGCTATTAGGACACGCGAATGTAAACCGCAGTACACATTTACTTACGTTGTTTTTATTTCTACAACTTTTTCATAGCGTTATTTTCGTATACTAATATATATTCAGCTGGTCGTGACTGCTGCAGTAAAGACCAGCGATATCTATCTTTGTCTCGTTTGCGGACCTTTGCGTCTGTAGGCGTATGTAGGTATATATTTGGGTGATAATCATATATTTGTCCTTTACTAATTACAAAGTTAATCGAGGCCTTTCCGACCCCGCAATAGCCCCGGCGTATTCGCAGCCCGTTACCGCCCTCGATGGTCGTGCGTCCCCGCTTCGACTAGAATAAACCGACGGTAGCTAGAGAAACGTGACGGAGTTCTGCTCCGTAGGGATTATTATTTACGATGGACAACATGACTTTTTCCAACACTTTCCCCTGTTCCCCACAGGTCCACCGCAATTCACATCCGTCCTCTTCACGCGCTGTAGGAAAATCGATCTTTGTGTAGGTCTGTGATATAAGGAATTACAGCTGATGCTACTTTCGATGTCCTCTTGATGAAGATTTTGGTCCGTATTAACCTGATGCGTACTAACACTGAACTGAATGGGGTACACAAGAAGGGGCCAGTCTTTCGTAGCGGTTCTATGCTCTCTTGGCTCTCTCGAGGGGCCTGCTTTCGAACCGTAAGTCCAAATGCGCTAACAGCCAAGCCCCCTATACAATTGCAGCTACTACCCCTAGGCCGTCCCCTCAGGAATACTTTATAGCCTCTGGTGGAGCAGCGCGCGTCGGCGATGGTCCATGATACGCCGTTTTCTGTAGCAGTTGCAGCCTACTTTCGGCAGCGCGGTGCTCTATCGCGCTCTCTCTTAACAGCAGTACCGCAACGCGCAGTTCCCCAACATCTGGCGTGTGATAGGCAGCGGCGACGGTAGCGCCTTGAGTTGTGTTGAGGCTCTCTTCCTCTACTCTCTGGAAACCCTTCACATGGTCTTGTGCGAGGTCCGGTCTGAGTGAGGTCCGGTCTGAGCGAGGTCCGATGAGTGTCGGACGAGATAGACGACAGTGCCCAGACGGATGTATACGAAAAGCCCGTTTTCGTACGATGGCCCTGGGCAAGCTGTTACATCAGTGCAATGCATTGGTTCTACCGCTGATGCTGTGTTCCTACACTGATAAAGGCCATCCTCTCTAACCCGCGGCACATGACTGACTCAAACCGTATTCGTAGAGTGCATTGGCGTCGTTCTGGAGTCATACGCCTTTGGGCGGTCTGCAGGCGTACGACGAATCGGCGGCATCGTTTACTGTAGATCGTCGCTGCTGCAGCCGCATTTAATAACGTAACCCCCAAGCGCAGTAGAACTACTGGCGGTCGTAGGGTGTTATATATGTGCGAAAGTGGTGTACACGGAGACCAACCATCAGAAAGAGAAAGAAAAAAGCTCCGAAATGATGAGATACGGCGAGGGAGCCAAAGTCATGCTTTGCGTGTTTCTCTCCCCGGGGGCGCGTCCTAGCTATAAAACAGGAGGGTTACTTACACTTCTACACTATATAGGCTACTTTTGATAACGAAAACGGCCGCTGTTATCCGTTCTTGAAGTTTAGGTGACATGAGTTGGCGCTCAGTGACGAACAACGGGAATAGTGACAGCGTAGAACGCTTGATGGCTTCAATCATTTTATTTAGCGCATGCAAAGCAATACTCCAGATCCAGAGGCTGTTGTTTACAATATGAATGAACGTTGATACGGCATTACATTCTAATGCGGAGCTTTATCTGTGTCGTACGGACCACTGAAGGTGGCTATTTTATGACTGTGGGCAACGATGACAAATGCCACTTGTAATATTACAATGCACGCCGTTTTGTTCGTTGTAGAATTATAGATTTCGCGGTTGGTGTTGGCCAACAGATGTACTGTTTGCAAGTAAAATACGTATTTTGTTACTGTTGATATTCTGTATATGCTAGTGATAAGGCTTTTATATGCTAGTCCTGATAAGTGTCCCCTTAAGTGCCAATGTTCTGTCCGATTCTGTTAAATTTATGTCCTACTTTTATCCGAATTACTTTCAAAAGGGTGGAACCGTAAAGGTCAAATGTTTTCGAAGATTATTATGATCTTATTCAAGACGTTTTTATAACGATGTTTTTTATTACCTTAGCAATGCCCGGAGCCCGCTTCTTAAACGGTAAGACACTTTGAAAGTTCGCCAGAGTGAGCAAATAAAAACACTGCTAAACACTCTCCGGCTACACCTCTATACGCCAACCAGCGTAGGTCTGTAGCCAATGCGTGTTTTTCTTGCATGTATATGTATAAGAATATATATGCGTAGTACAGAGTCAAATGGCTGTAAAGCGCGTCTTAAGTTCAGGGGACGACTCTTGAATGAAAGTGGGACGCAGGATGCGGCGAGGTTTAACTGCTAGCAAGCCACCCGTCCCTTGTTGTGAACAGGAGGAAGGAAATCACCTAGCCGTTTGTCTGTCTGACTTAGTGCGCTCCAGAGCAGTCGTTAGTCGGCATTTGAGCAGCGACGTCAAAATCGGGTCGCCGCGGTTATGGGACCCGTGGCGCAGTTTCACTGCCGCCGACGTCACACACTTGTGGTCGGAGTCTCTGGAAAACCTTTTCTCAAACATGCTACTCTCAAATGGGCCGCTAGTAAAAACTCGTATTCCCGGAACGACTCCCGTGCCAAGACCCGTGCTGGTCCATGGTGCTCCTGCACGTGGACGACTGCTCCCTATTGGATGATCATCATTAACGCCAAAACTCTACACTCCTGCCTGAAACCCCGAGTTTCTCTATGGTTGCCAGTTGGGATAGCTTTTTGGTTGGCGCTAGGGCACAGAGCTAACCAAAGCTGTAAGGAGAGACGGCACCACCAACAGGACCCAGAACGAGTCCCGGAGCGTGTTTCAGTGCAACAATGCAACGAGCTATCCGATACAGCGGCCAGTATCCATTCTAACCTAAATAGATATCAACATGTTTCTGCAAAAAGCAAAAATAAAGTTGGAGTTCGTATATTGTGTTAAAGCATGATACAGTGTTGTTTCAAAGAAGCATTTGACGAAACGACAGGACCGCTCAAATCTTATCGTACAAGCCACATTGTGCTGACTATGCGAGAATGCGGTAAAATAGATTTTCAATTAACAAATGTTATCAGTGTTTACTACACATGTAAGCAGTTCTGCGCAGCTCTAAACATAAGGCGCAAAGTAGTTTCATACGTAACAGGCCTTCCTCAGGTTTAGCTTTTCACTGGAACACAGATCGATGTCTAAGACTCCTTCTTGTTTCTAGACCGACTCCGTTCTCCAATGACAAATGACTAGGTGCTCCGTATCAGCTTGTCGCGTGGGCAAATAAGGATGCCTTTAGCATTTGAGCGTACGCCACTGATTTTCCGGTACTTGCTTTTCTATCTTTTCTAGGCATTGTTCCACACGGACCAGTCCTTTATCCACACTAGGCTAGAATAACTGAGTGTAAATGCGCCAAAAATATATTCTAATCATAGAGATTATTTATTACACACGTTCATCTTACTGAATATCTAATATAGGCGGCACTGTTACGCTCACACGGTACTTTGTATTATAGCTGACGTCATATTAACAGTCTGCATAAACAGCTCGCTTACTATGTTGGTCGTTAAAAGACTGCGGAAAGGCCAGAGCAGGGCATGCAATAAAGTGAAAGCCATAACTGGGGTTAGACTTCCGAAAACATGCTATCCTCAGGAGGGTTTTTAAACGTTGCATAAGTTCGTGCCTAAAACGAAACCTCTTTTTTAGCGGATAGGCCGATAAAACCGGACAAAGAAGCCGGATAAAGCTCAACATCGAGGTAAATATTGCTTTTAATTTCAATAGTGAAGTGAAAAAGGTGTGACTATTTGAATTGTTTGTACGTTCTTCATAATATTAAACTGATCGTAATTTCATTTAACTGCGAGCATTCAAAATCCGTTAGTATTTGATACGCCCATGCTAACTCACCTAACCAAAACCTGCCCAACTCGATCCGATCTTCTAACCATTATTGGTATCACTGTGATTTTCACTATCAGCCCAAATCGGAGGTGCGTGACGAACCATCAGACATCGAAATGGGGCATTTATGCATTCTGTTCATTAGGCGTTCGGTGAAGGAGATCAAGGGCACCCTGAATCACTTCAAAGTGAATTATCACAGCTTCCATTCCCGAATAACGCTTCGCTGAGCAACGCAAAAGCTGCTGCTGTACTCGACGTCGTTTCGTAGCTTGATCGTCGTTCTGTATCGATTTGCCATAATTAAACACTAAAGGCGTAACGTGGCATCCATATTTTAGCCCTCAATACTGCTCGCAGGCCACACAGGGCATCGCGATAGCTGGAGTAATAACTCTGCAAACTCCGCTCCAACATTTCTGTAAAAATACGGCGCATAGGGGAAAGCATTGCAGTGGATCTGCTTTGCGCCGTTTTTACCACTCTACCATACGCTTGCTTAATTCAATAACGTACGTCGCAAAGTCGCTACCGAGCTTCACGATATTTACATCTACAAATCATTTTAGAATCTAAGTAGGGGCCACACACACACACGTATACAGCGCGTTTAACCAACCTATATATCAGCAGCTTGCGTACAAGTAGAGAGTGTCAAGAGGATCCATGTACGCCATTCGTGCTATGGACAGTTAAAGCCCAAAGACGAAATAAGCTTACTATTGGTGGGTCAGATTCTCGAGAATCGTACCCATCGTTTTATACGAGAAGACTCGAAGAATAATGAAGTGTCATGCATTCAGCAGATGGGTAAACGAAATAATGTATAGAACATTCTAAATAAAGTGGGTCAGCGCGAGTCGTCAACCTCACAATTTTGGTAATGGCTAAGCGACGAAACGAAACTGTCGTCGGGTGTTTTTATTGTCCACGAGTCTCCCTGAAATCCATACTGCTTCTTCCATTCTTTCTGAAATCTTTCATTCTACTTTTCAACGGGCGAAAGGGGGGGACGGGACGGGACGGGACGGGACGGAAAAAGGTTTCATTTAGCCAAACTTGGAGACGCCCGCGGATCTCATCACTAGTAGTAGTGGCAGCAGCAGCAGCAGCAGCAACATTGTCCTGCCAATGGAATCAGAGTGAAGCCGACAGCGCTTTTTGGTTGCCTTCAAATCGCTCGTCACTTGAGCGATCGATTTGTTAAAGGAAAAGTCTCTTCTAAACAATCGCGCCATGGAGTGAGCAGAGTTTAATTGAGGATCTACGCACAGGACGCGTATAGCTAACGAGCCGGTGGAATCCACGTGTGGACTTGCTTCAACTTCACTCATTTTGTGACATGGGTCACGAGCAAAATCCTTGACTTACCGGGCCATTCCCATGAGAGTCATAGCGCTTGAGTTTTTACATTCTAGCTCTATTCGTGCTGTCATGGTCACTGCAGGCTTCAGCACTATTGTACGAAAATTATCAAACGCCATTTTAGCGAACCGTCGAACATAAAACACTGTAAAAAAGGGACGATAGTGAGCGGAGTGCAGAAAAATGGTACGCACTTAGGGTGGGTCTAGCCGAAATACTGACCACTTAAAAATCGAACGCCCAGTTAACCTTGAAAGCTCTGAGACATAGTATCCTTTTTTTTTCATAGAATTCGTGAATTGGTTCTCTAAAACATACAAAAGTATCGGCGCATCATTTCACAAAGAAAAATAGATATATACGGCATGAAAAAGGCAAAAAGCGCCTATTGTCTCAAACGCAGCCTTCGAGCCAGCCCAGACTAATTGTCAACATCTACGGGAATACATAATAGAAAACCGCTACCACGTTTCACATTGATACCTTATTCTTGAAGCTTTTAAGGCACATCAACTAAATACAAATAGACAGACCTATATACAGCTGTACAAATTTATATACCTTCGCTAACGTTCGAAAGAGTTATTTCTATCTATTTGGTTGAGAGAATTCCATTAGGATCAGACGCAACGCATCTAGTGTAACACGGGCTAGTATCAATACCACGGAAACGACGTGATTGTGCCTGTACACGTTCTCTGCCCCAGTAGTATGGGTATTCACGTAACATGTCCTGCACATTATTTCGATTTGGGCAAACAACGTTTCGTCAGTCTTTGCGATAAAAAGGCCTAAAAAAGACAACAACGCTATCAGCGCCATCGACACTAGCGGTCATAAAACGGGTCCGTGGTAAGATCGGGATACACCCGATTTGCTGCGACGTCGCCAGCAGACATCAGATCATAGACATCAGCGTACTTCAGCGCCGTTAAGAAGAACGACTTGATGGAAGGACTATCGAATAAGGGATAAAGTAGGTATTTGAGAAGGCTGTAGCAAAAGGACGATGGCCATAGCAGCAAAAATCGGGAATCCCTATGTTGGTCGAGTGTGAGCGCTAGTTAATTATTTGACCGCACCCTTACCGATAGCTGTATGGAAACTGGCTATCATTTATGTTGCCATAAATCATAATTATAAATGCCGCCATTGTGGTAAGCACGGTTAAAGGTCACAATCCGACCGACAAGTATGGTAACTGAAGTCAAATTACCGTGAGTTTTAATAAATAGAAAAGAAAAAAAAAACAGCCATTAAAAGACATATTTAACACTACATACCTAAAATACACATACCTAAAAGACGCGTGCAACGATATTTACTGGCAGTTGTTTTTCTGGACTGTATAACTATGAAAACATATTGTGATTACTGAGCACAACTCCGATGACCTTAGGGCACTTTGCCAGGTTGCCTGTACAGGACATATCGAACCATTACATTCCGCCAGTACCGCTATCTCCGAGATTTACCTAGGCGTAAAGATCTTGTCTATCATCACAAAGGTCGTTTTCTACTTCTTCAGATTGTTTGGCTATTTCTTATTAAGTTTGGCTTCTAGGTCGCATTCGAAGGGCCGGCACTGCTAAGTGGCCGTCCTCACGCTTAGCGGGACTCCGTTTTGTATACAGGACTAAATAGGCAGCAGGGGATGCCTGCCGTCTACTGGACAGAATAACGTTCTTGCGTATCTCATCAGCACGGCGATTCACCCTTCGGAGGTAGCCCTAACAGCCGATATGACGCGAGTTGTTGATTATAGACAGCTCTTTTCACACGAGAACGGCAGAAACTACAATCGTTGATAGAAGCGGCCGTTCAGTAAGAAAAATTACTTGAGAACAGATCGACCTCAGCCTAACGGCAGACGGTGAGTGTTGGAACGATTCGCCCTTTTAACGGCCGCTTACCCAGGACATGTTATACAACTTGGTATTATTTCATTACAATACGAATGTATGTTCGCTGGTGATGTCTGCGCCTGTCTGGCAAGGCGTTTATGGTTGGATGAGCCGGGTTGGCCTATGGCAGTGTAGCTGAAACGTCGGCCGAAGACTGATTCAATCCAAGCTCATCTCGGGAATAGAGTCAACGAGCCGCAAACACGCCGGTTTGAATCTGGAGAAGACTTCTAACCTTCCAAAATATCACTACTGTTTTATTATGTAGTAAGTGCACTGCCTCGCGGAAGACCAACTCTGTGGATAAACTCTTTATCGACGGTAACAAATATATCTTGATGTATACATATTCAGCGAGTTGAATCAAATTTAGCGGAGTATTCCACGAATTATTCGCGGTAGCAATAGATAGATAGATAGATGCTTCCGAGCACTACAAGCATCGTTGAACACTTGTAAGCATAACTTGAAAATTACACATTATTGTATTGTCTACCTTGCGGATTATGCTTACAACTATTACTATTTTATAAAGTAATAACATACAACTTCTTGTACGCTTCGATGCAAGCTATTTTTTCAAGGGCACACAAACAATTCTTATTGATTATCTCTGCATCATCAAGTGAGATTATTCTTCTATCTGCTGAGCGACCCCACAGCCCCTATTCGGCTAGACCACCATATTTAGCAGCAGTGCTTTTACCGCATCACCTTTGGCGAGTATCGGCCAATGCACGCCAATTCATCCCTATGGAACCATACAGGAATAATGTGAACCCTATGGCTTAAAAATCAAAGAAAGGTATTAACGAAATGACATATATAAACAGACAAACACTGCGTTTGTCGCATGAACAAGGATTTTATGGCAACAAAGAAGTGGCAATCTTGCAGCGGCTTCGACGATGCCGAGCACCGCTTAGCAACAATAACGACAGCTGAGTGACTGCAGCCGACGCCTTCCACCGAACTGCTCTTCCCTTTAGTCCAGCACGCAGCGGTAAGGAGCATCTGATGCCTCTTATCTGCTGTACGGTAGCAATCCTGTATAGGGCATGTATCGCCATATGCCAGCAGCTTCTTCCTTTTCGTTGTCCTGGTAACAAATATAGCAGGGCAGCAATCCAGTGTCGTCTACTTACGTCGCGCCCTCATTTCTCAGTCGATGAGTCGCGTTAGTTAATCCTTTCTTTTTGGCACAGGGGTGGACTTAGACTTTTCCAGTATCAGCAAAGACGAGAAGGAAGCCTGCCTGACACTAATTAGAAGGAAAAGCAACTTAAGCCGACAAGAGGGGCTTCTTTCCTTAACAGGACCCATAGCATCATCGACTTACTTCGCCCGCACTCCGCGTTCATATTCGATGGCCGGGCGACGTGATACTGTGAATAGATTGCTGATGTGTACCGAGTGTATGTTCGCATCGATATGAGGGCACGTAACGGGCCCTTATACTTAACCCTGTCCAAATACTCTCAGTTACAGCTGATGCAAGTTGCGACCCAGGCGAGGCGGGAACGCAGTCGAATCAAAGGATTACATGAGTCTTATAGCATATCCGAAGACAAGCTATCGGCAAAAACATCATACGGATCGTGTACGGAATTAGTGATCTAAGGAAAAGCACTCACATTTGATTATGGGACGATACACTGAAAACCTGAATAAACTAATTACCCAATGAGCTCGAAGCATCTTGAGATGTCCCGTGCATGTTTCATAGGAAGGCAGAAGCCTACGCAGTAAATATATCTATTTCTTTCGTAGTAGTTACGACAGTTAAAGTCACATACATAGATACGTGTCGTAGCTAACTGTTTCCAGCAGCTATCCGGCCTGACTCCATGTGGAGCCCAACAAAATGGTAAAGGGAAACGTGAAGCCCCACACAATCAGTTGACAGCACCTTTGCAACTATACCATTGCTGGGGTATGATTTAGGGGAGGGAAGGTGGGTGAAGCCATTTACTAACATACCAACCGTTATTAAATTGAGTGGGGTTCCTTTTCACCCTGGATAACAGCCACAACAAGTTGAAGTCATGGCCGTGTATCACGAGCATAGATTTCTCGTTATTCTATGTATTTTCATATAAACCCTACATAATGCAAATGTCGTAATGTGGTTGCGATTCAGGGGGTCCTGTTTTAATTATGTGTGTATTAACAACGTGAGTTCAAATTGTGTGTGAGACGTAATATTGTGTGTTAGCCATAAATCTCGAGTTCGTAAATGTGACGCGTAATGTACATGGATCAATCAGCCAACATATATTAGTGAGCATTGGAATATACGACAATGCGTATGCATCGCCCAGTTTGTCCGGGATCATAACACGACTCAATAGAAGCCAGCCAGTACCAACCAGTTCTTTGGAGCAAACCTGCAGGGAATCAAAAAAAGCTTTTTTAGAGCTGTGATATATATATACATATATATATGTATATTAATTACAGTCTTATACACCTCTTTGTATCATTTTTTTCGACTTTATTATCCTGTTTCATTTAAATCGCAGTGTTCGCCGTGTCTGATATCTCACTAACAACCTTGCTGGCTCTCTCGGAGCCCCTCTTCAGCCTCGGACGATCGCGACACAAATAGCCGCTACGCGTTTTATCAGGCGACTGTGACAAATTCGTGACAAACTTCAGCTCAAAAAGCAATGTTGTCGGCGCTTCTAGCTCAGGTATACGCCTGCAGCATCGATAGTCCCGATTGTAGACAAACGCTGGAGATCAGAGGAAGAACGGCTCAGCCGTGTCACCAAGGCTCGCTGATACAGCAGAGCAAAACAGGGCGAGTGAACTGATCAAGCGACAGCGAATTGTCAGGCCAGGCAGGGGCGTAGCGGATGCGGTTGTGTAAAGTCTAAGAACGTTGGGTACATAGCTGGCTCCAAAAGGATGACACTGGGCGAAACGATGAATCGTTTATCCATTTTTATCTTATCTTCCATTCTCGACGTTGTAGGTAACTTATTATTGCTGGCTCCGTCCATCCGCTAAACGGGCTATCGCCTCTTCGTGTATCGTGCTGCGCCAGGTACGTACACATACACATATATTAGCGTTATACCGCGTGAATGAAAAATAGGTGACATAGTAAAAATCGGACGGCACAATGTTGGATGCACGGCACCACTATGTGCTTTCCCAAACACATTAATAATCAATTTAGAATTTCTCGTTCATCAAATGGAGTAGAAATTTGATAAAATATTCCTATTTGTAAAAAGCGAGAAGATAGAAGATAGCTGTGAGCAAAACTTATCGAACTTGTTGTACGAAAGGCCACCTAAGATAGTTGATTTCGATATCAGCAACGAAATTAAAAGTAAGTATGAATCATACGTGGTCATGCTGATGACGGCTACGCTGTTCTGCTACTACCTCGTAAGAGTTTCTTGAACGTTAGCTCCAAGCCAATAGCTTACAAAACTATAACTAATTAATGATAGTCATAAAAGCGGATCCTTTTCTTGTGGATGTTTTGATCGAGCGAACTTTGACTCCCGTCGAAATTCTATCGAACGTCTAATGTCAGTTATACAGATAGGTGCCATTGCGCGCACTTAACGGCACGACACCGTTAAGCGAGGGGCAAAAAGAGAACGCGCAAAAATTACCGGCGAAATGGAAAGTTTCCGTAGATGAACACGGTGATGTAGGTCAAAGCAAGCGGACAGCTAAGTAAACCCCATCGTGAGAAAAGACCACCAACGAAGTCAGAAGCAGAAATACAGAAATGATGAAAGGGCCATTTTTCCAGCAAATAACATGTTTGCTTTTATGTTACGTTCTAGAACGAATGAGCGGAATATAAGTAAAACAAAAAAAGAGGCTTTCTCACGACAAGATCATGTAATCGTTGCATGTACATTTTTAGAACATTTTTGACCTCGCAGTTACCGCCCATCGACAGCACTTATATCACTTAGATATGGTTCTAACTAGTGGACAGAGCGTACTGATGGGTCCTGGGTCGACAATCTCTACGGTGTTACGAACACAGCTGCATTACATATGAAAACTCTGGTGTAAAGCGCTTTGCCGGGAAGCGATCGGCTCCCAGCCGAACTCAATCTATGCTGGCCGACGGATAGACCTCGTCAGTTCCATGGATTCGTACAGAGGTCCATTCACTCGACAGATCTATTTTTTCTCAACGCTTTAGGCTTAGCCCAGAACAACAAAACTAGAAGCTAATTTGTAAATAATCAAGTTCCGCTATTCTGACCAGTTAAAAGAAGGGGAGCTATAGCTAAGCCGTTCAACTGGTCCTACCCTACTCAATTTGGAGGCGACGTTCAGAAGGCCTGCGTTCGGCTCCTGCATTGTGTCCTATCACGAAGTCTCGTCGTATTCCTTTTTGTGTAGACGAGATGTAATTAATACGTAACTAGCATTATGCTGGCAACAGTGTAAATATTGATGCGAATGTTGGTCGCAGGCAGTACACGTCTACACATAATAAACACTGGGAAAACCGCAGAAGGTCAGCCGTCCACCACAAACAGAAACTGATCGCGGCTTAGATAAGAAAGAAGAACATTTTAAGATCGCGGTAATTGTAATTGGCGATTTCGTATCGTATAGCGGATACACAGGACGAAAACGTACACTTTTATGAGAAAAACCTGCCAGGCCGCGTCAAGCCGCCAATCTACGGAAAAAATGTTGCCGATTTGGCTTATACAGTCCTGTCATACTGCTAATGTCGAGCTTATCGGTATAATATACTATAGAGAAAAGTTCACAATGTCAGTACATACGTTTAACGCAATATTAAGCATTAGAATAATATTTCATAGCTGAAGATAACATAAGTCAGCAGCTTATGTATATATGTCATGTATATATGCGGTTGTTTGAAGCGGCGGGATACCATCGTGGACCTCTATTGACAGGGGCCATCATCAGGCCGCTTTTGGTCATTGCGTGTGAGCTTCAACTGTGTTATAAAAGACGCCTAAGGAATACATTTTTTATAAACTGCTTCTCGATATAGATTCATTTGTAACTCAGCTTGTCCACTCTATTCTTCATTTAACCAAATGTATATTGTCTCGTGTTTAATGTTATTATTATTATCATGTATATCGATGTCTTCTATTGTGAGCTTCATCACCATGACTATAACATGAACTATGATATTTCGATGTTGATATGATTGAGCTTATCTGCGAGTCATAACTAAACATGACTAACTGGTAATTCACTCCAGAGTTCATCTAGATCGGAAAGAGAACCGTCGAAAAACACCTAAAACATCATTAAACCGCCCGTCACAATGCTCAGTGATGATACGATCCTATGATCGATGGAAGCGATCTGTGTCTTTCCTTAGCCAAGACGCTAACACACATCAGGAAGCTAATCTCAAAACATAGCAATTTCCCCTGCATTCTTACTCCTACAGTTAAAGTTACATTGTGCGATCTGTTTTTGGCCAGCGCGTCTACACTGCGCAGCGTCTCTGTTTCTCTCCGTGCGTGTGTGCTTGTGTGTTCTGCTTTGAATGTGTGACATGTTCACATCTTTCGTCCTCCGTTGGTTACACACGCTTACGCCCTTTTTACCGAGGATAGATCTAAACAGTTGAACCTTTTTCTGCCTCTAGAGCTTAAGTAGGTCCCGTCATCTCCTGTCATGTTTATCCCATCACTAATATTGGTATTATTAGACAGTGGTGCTGCACCCTGGAGAAGCCTTTTTGTCTGGGTATTAGTATATTATTAGCGTTACCATTTCGTCAGTACATACACAGCACGTATTCTTACAGCTTTCCGATGCCTTCAAGCTCCCCGACAGGTCACAACGGTTGCCTAGACGGCAAACTAGGTCTCGTTGCGACGCTGATCGTTGCGGCGACGGATCTCTATAGAATTTTATAGAGAATATCTATGTGATGCGTCCATCGCCCGCTGCGCTTCCGTCTGCGCCATGTTTCAGCTCTTGGTAATCTAGTAGGGCATACCAGCTTTAACTAAAAACTTTTTGTTCCTCTTTCTGCCCTGTGACTTTCTCGTTCTCTTGCACGCTAGATAAAGCGATAGCAGCTCAATAATGTATATATAACCCCGGAACAATTCAGTTGCCCAATATGCGTGGCTGCTACTGTTCGCTTCTCCCGTCTGGAATGTTGCTAAAAGGCTTCCGAAGCCTGACAAAATCCGACACGGAAAACGCCGCCAGCCTGTGCGGGACAAGTGGCCTGTTGGCACACGGAGAGGGAACCGGATAGACCGAACATAGGCCACCTCTGCGAGTTGCGGCGCTACACCACACCCAGTCCGGGTGACGACCGAGAGTGATAGTAGCGTCGCCGGCGTGTTGCTGGTCTACGATAAGCATGTAGATTCCACGGCAAAGTCGAGAACCCCGCTCTTGACTGAAGCACGATCGATATATCTTAGCTAACGATCTATCTTAGCTAATGATCGTGCTGCTACAGGTCGATTTACTATATCTTTTTGCATTTCGTTTTCTAACTGACGTTCGAATCTGTCTTTGGATGCTAGAGTTTATCACTACCCGCGCGAATACTTCTAGACCAACTGTGGACATTCTGCCGCGAGATCAAGTCCAGTTGTAGAACGAAGGCACTTTTTAAACATAAGACGACAACGACGACTGCTCAGATCTGGAACTGTCGCGACAAATGATAACAACCCGTACATGTATTCCTCTTTTACATTATATATATACACTATATCCTTCTTCTACATATATATATATATATATATATATATATATATATATATACATATATATTATGTGGAAGAAGTTTCAATTTCGAAAACGAGCATAAGCACCTGGACAAAGACACAGATTCGAGTATAAAACAGCGTCAGATTTGAACGCGCTAGATTGGCGCTAGTGAGCCGCCGGAACGTCGTTGTGTGTCGCTTTTTGTCTGTAGTCTAGCCAGATGCCATTAAAGCTAATCAACGATCGTTTCATTGAAGATCCATTAGGGAAATATTGACGTCGCCAAACGAAGCCTGCTGAAGGGTATCTAAGAAGAAACCAGATAGTGGCGCTGGCCAAGGTGAGGGCAGAAACGGTTTTCAAAAGTACGGGTAAATGCTAACTATCGCAGCAGTGCACATTGGCCTACTGTGTACGGTGTGGGGCACGAGAACGAGACCGAGTCCTCTATGTGAGAACGTGAACAAAGCAACTGATTGCAAGGAACATATTGTAACGTTATCGGGAGACGCTAATGAAACAACAATGAAAAAAAAAAAGGCAAGAAATCATTCGAAGCGTCAACTTGATTCGCTGTAGTTCCGGTCATTTGTAATTTGCAACGACACGATACCTTTATTATTCGGTGTAAGACAAATCTATTAAGCTAAATTATGGAAGAAAACGATGGATCATTCGATAGAAGATAGTTGCTCTATTGCTAATATTGACGCTTTGTCTAAAACGATAAAAAGCGTCTATTGACCCACTAGACAGGCACCGATACACTGTAATCATTATCACTCATATTCAGTTTGATCCTTATGGCTTCCACGTTCGTTGAAGAGTAACGTAACTATAATCCGTTAAAACTTACGTTATTCTGCGACACACGTAATTTATATCGTTTGAAGGAGTGAACTATTGTTTGACTCGTATCCGTGTTGACACCATTCTTCTCCGTGTTTACCTGTGTGGCCAAACTAAGGAGGAAGCTGGCTTTTTTGGCCCAGAATCGGTCGGAACGAGGCGTTCTTATAGAAGAAAAGATTGGATTATCACTCTTCTTATCTCGATAGTCTCTCTTCGTGCGAGCGGTGTTTAACAATACTTGAATAGAAAAGTTACATAATTTAGTTTCCGCTCCGTTGATATAGTTACGTTGCAACTTGGACAAAATTTAACCATTAGTGCCATAGTAATGCCGATCGAACGGTACAACAGACGTTGCCATGTGCCAGTATGCGTACAACTATGAGAAACGTTGCAGTCGGACTCTGTGATTCCGCAAAACAAACAGCATTGTTCCAACTATAGGCTGAAATTGAGCTAAATTAAAGTTGACAGTTACAGTTTTTCCGTACGATCTAGCAGACGTCCGCGAGATCCAACAGTTTCAACAACAGGACGACTGGTCTGGCTGGTGTCATTAGAGGGGAGTATATCGATGGAACAAGATGACCTGAGCTTGTTTAACGCAATCTTTAAAACTATTCATTATTCGTATTTTTGTTTCTGTCGTAAAACAAAACAATGTATATGTGACAGCCTATAAAGTCATAATTATTACGGAACGTTATTGAAGTTCTACTACGATTGCTTCACTGTCGGGCTACTGATCGCATCCCGTAGATACTATTTATTCTAAATTTAATTTAAAAAAAGAACGCGATCCGGGGTAACCGGGACAATGGTTTCACTTCTCGTTTTAGCTTTTTACAGTATTTTTTTTTATTGCCTCGTCAGCACTTCACACATACACAACGAAACAAGTACGAGTGAAGTTCTTCACTAGCAAATCTTCTGCCGCTTCACGCGCGTACATTAGCGTGAGCCATCCACCCAGCAACCGCTTTGTCCTGAGTGTGTATTTTTGCACCCATAGAGATTACGTAAATTGTATTAAAAATGATGTATGCTAATAGGGCCCTTGAGGACTCTTCTTTACAGCCTTCCAGCTAGTAAAGTGTTCGAGATAGTTGAGAGAATTATCTTTGTTTTCTGCTCCGCATCATCGTAGTAGGAGCTTCAATGTAATATGCTCTGCGACATTGTCGATATACAAGCCACCATTTTATATACCGATTTCGCTTTTCGGTTTCCTGTACGGTGAAGCCACAAGGAACGCGTGTGCTGCGATGACTTCACCGCAGGTAGCGTCGATGCTGTAGGCGCTTTTGTAAATTTTCCATACACTTACTCTGTCTTTACGTGCCACTCGATTTCCGATGGCCTCGAATTAATTATATTCTTTATTTCACATTTGTTTCGTAGTGGCACAAACACGCACGGGCTCGCTAACCCCGGAAATACCGTACGCTAGAAGAACACAACTAGATGCGCGTCATCATTACTCAGATATAATTACTGCACCGTAATTCGGCACAGATACGTTCCTGTATAAGCAATGTATTTAGATATATAATGCGAAGGGTGACTGTCGAGAGCCGAGGAAGGACTGAACTGAAAGCTTACCATTTATAGTGTTTGTAGGGATGAGACAGGAACGAGTCGATGAATCAAGGGCGCGACATGCACCTAAAAGCGCTTATGTATTTTTGCGGTACGCACTCGTGGTAAGATACCGCAGTATTGGTCACGGGAAGCAAATCGGTTTAGCGATCAAGGCAGACAGGGAGAGTTTACGCTAGAACGGTAACCAACGCTTTGTTACGCTCTCGTTCGCCTGCGCTAATAGAGTTCCAATGCAGAAACGTATAATGAAGTGATCGGAAAGCTTTAAGCCCCTGGCCAGCCTGAGAAGCACGTTTGGGACGTGTGCTTCTAGCATTAAACAGCATAGGCACCTCAGAGCTTCGACTGTAGCGTCTATCAACACTTGGCTTGTTCCATTAATTTCGAAACGGAATAGGCAAAATGTTAATGATAAAAAGATAACCAGTCCGATTTCAGTTTGAAAACTGTAGGGCGCTATAGGGACGTCAAGCGATTGGTTGTATACTACATCATACATAAAAGGTGTGAAAACTGGTGCAGCTCGAGCTGCCCGTGGTAGACATGATCGTCCCGGCCGAAGCCAGATTGTAGAACAGATTAAACGGAATTGATCGGACCGGCCGATTAGGCGCACTGCTGGACTCCTACAGATATTACGCACAAGTGTGTTTTATGTAGCATAAAAAAGAAATCATCTAATCTAAAGCCAAAGTAGAGAATGAAACTGATGCTTAAAGTAATATCGTTCTACAGGAATCGCTTCGATCTGAACAACGAGAGACAGCTTTAATTGGTATAGTTGTTAATATAGAGTCCTAAATGATCCTTAGAGATAAAAAGAAATCAAAGGGCGTAGCTGCCAAGACCTCGTCGAATCAATCCTTTGAAAAAGAACGAAATCTCTCAGTCATAAACAAGCGACAAATCTGCTCAATATATTTACATTGTGCATACATCGAAATAAACATCTCTCGTGATGCTAACGCCCACGATCATCACTGGAAACACGCTCATATCATCTATGCCGTCAATAAACCTATTATCCGCATGAAAGAACGTCCAATGTGCTATTCCGAAAAAAAAAAAAAGTAATCATCATTCAGAAGATCAGCCAACCGCTTCGATGGGTTTCGTTTGATTGCTGAAGCTTGTCACCGCCTATCACAATTACTGCTACTATTACAGTTGACGCCATTCATTAAAGACGATGCCAATGGGTAGATTTAAACATGGACGCAGGTTGCGGCCCACGATGCCACATATTTTATTCATAGTGACGGATTCGAGATACTGCGTCAGACCTATACACTTCAATCACTGAGGAGTTCACTCAATGCTAGTGTGAAATATGATCGAAACTATCAGTTATATTTGTGGTGCCTGGCACCGTGATGCCTTACCGTCATAGCTTCGCTCACAAACGAAGAAACACGCAGACGTCGTTACCACCATCGCTGTGGTCGCCATTGCTGCCGCTATTGGCTTACACAACGCTCTGCGTCGATCGACTGCTCGCATTCATCATTCCACAGACGTATCAGAGAATGGCCTCTCAATTGGTTTGACTAGTAGTTCCTCTCTTGGCTAACTTTCGGATCCCGTGCCAACTTAGTCCAATCGCTTGTTCAAAATCCCCGGATACTTTGCCTTGTTCTCGTACGCATAAATTCCGCTGAGTATATGACTGAGAACAGCTGAATCGTTCACTCACGTTTGCCTTATAGTTAAAGCAGTATAACTTGTATCAGTTCGTCCGTACCTGTACGCTTCTGGTCGACTGACTACCCCCCGTGGGTTCTACACCCCGGACGAGAAAGGAACAGCATTCTATATAGTTACTATAGTTAGGATTACTATATAGTTTTTGTACACATATATATATATATATATGGGCATGTGTACAATCTTATGTATGTCGGTGTATACACACAGTACTGCTGGGCACGTCGTTACTACCTGGATTATTATTGAAAAAGACATGGTGATGCGACTCCATTCCATTTGACGGTGACGTCATTTTAACACATTTCAATAAGCAATGGCCTAAGTAGGCCCTCTTCGCCATGGTTGGGGCCGGTTGTGATTGATGGTCGCAGTGAATGTTCGATCGCAATAGAAAGAAAACAGCGTCATTCAATTGGGTGACCAGACTGCCCGAACTATATACGTGCGCTATACGTGCGCACGTATTTGATGCGTACGTGATTGATGATTGGCTGAAATGGGTCTATGAATAAAATTAATTTTAAAGCAACAAGAAGAGCTCGCTATTTCTCGTCCGACTTGGTATCTCTGATGGCCGAAGCTGTTCTGAAAACACAATGTGGGGGTGTTCTGTAACGATGAAGGAAGTCAATTTTTATAGGCGCGGCCGGCTAAGTAGCGTATAGAACGGTGCTATCGACGGCACCCAAAAAAAAAACTATGTACTACTAGATTATTATTAATAGAGTGGAATATGTGGCCGACTTAGCAGTCGAGTAGGTGGTTGACAAAGAGAAATATTCTGATGTTTGATGTTTGCGATACACGTCTCGCAGACATCTCCTTCATTTACTGGCGCCTTTCATGCTCTAGCCACTAGGATCGACCATGACATGTCATGCGGCTTATGCTTGCGTCACGTTAGCACAAACGGATCAATGTTGGAGATTCATCTAGATTTATTTCCAGGTAGAATCCACTGTCACTCTATTTGACAAGGTGATACGAGCTGTACAACAGCTTGGGTAATTCCAAAGTAGGTTATATATAGCCCTGTATAGAACGACATCCAGAGCAAATCGGCCAAGATCTATCGCTAGGCAGAACTCATACCTTTGACGACATCACGTTAACTTCGTTACTATCCCTGCCGAACGCCATTCAATATAATCGCACGCTTATATTTGTACGCGCCGAAGCTCGATAGAATTAACAGGTAATGATCTCAGCATACCACCTTATATCTTGACGCTATTGTAAACCCATCGTTCGGTCGAATCAAGCATCATTAGGTCGTTCGCCTTCGTGCACGCGCTCGGTGACACATTTATACATACGAAGGTGTGACCGAACCTGATCAACGCGCGCGATCGCAGAAGGACAGCGCATGGAACAAGCTCTAATCTCTCTACCAATTTTTTCATTATCGTTCTGCCTCTGTCACAAACAAGCGAATCGAGCTTACTGCTCTGCGCTGTTTTTTGGCAATGTGCTTTAGCCGATAGCTTCCCATTGCCAACCAACACTCGTTCGTCCCTGAAACTTGTTACCTAAGACGAACTCGTCTCTCTTGCTATTCGTTCCTGTCAGTTTGTAGACGAAGTGGCAAACTCTACTTAGACGCCCATCTATCTAGCTGCTATCTATCTAGCTAGCTAGAAGACAGACCAACCAACAGTCAGTCAGCGAAATAGCCTCTGCGGAAAAGTCGCCACATGAGCGGCACTGCCCGTGAATTTGCCGCCGCTGCTGCTGCTGCTGCAGCATACGCTACATGGTGGTGCGGATCAATCACCGAAGCTGTTCATCACTGTTCCTGCCATTGCTGCCGATACAGTTGGCGATAGTACCACTACTGTGGATTGTTAGCGGTGCTGTGACGCTCTGTTATGGGTAATGGGGTTCGTAGTAATCGTGGGTGTTCTGTCTGTACTGGCATCTTGCGTTGCTGCTGCTGCTGCTATTTCCTACTTTGCTCGTATGTCCGACCATTTGTTGGTCGGCATCGGCAGCTGTGGCTGTCGTACCCCATATCGTTTTCGTTACTCGGAGCCCTTGAGTCAGAACGACATGATGGAGGCCACATCAATACGTGCTAACCACCGATTTAACACGACCAATTGCGTCCAGCGGCAGGCTTAGAGAGCAAGAAACTGCAGACTTGGCAGCCAGTCTGTGATGCCCCGGCGGCAGTTTACGGCGCTGCCGCCAGGGCACACTGACGTCTGGCCAGTATCACAACTTAAGCGCGATCACAGTGAAGACCTAGTAGAATCAGCCCCAGAAGTACGAGCAATGGCCGCAACAGGGCGGCTAACACCCAACACCAGCGAGATTAGGAACCCTGCAATAGCTCAGGCGCGTTATCATCATCATTGTTTTCGTGCTGTTCACAGTTGTAGCAGCAACAGCGGCTGTGGTCTTAGTGGCCATCCAGAAATACACTAAAACGCCTCTTTATACAGTGCTCTTGGCACGGCGGCTACTTACTAACCAGTGAAGCGACGTGCGGCTGGTCGTACCATGCACCTTTTACAGACGCGGCGTCCATTCGTCCTACATCGCCTGTTGTTACATCGTTGTGTAGGAACGAATGCTGCCTATCGTGAAGCGGCTGGAGCGGGCAAACACGCTACAGAGTTGCCAGTACACAATAACCACCCTATCTACAATACCCACGATGTCGGAGGTTGATTCGTACTAGCCATTCAGGCGGCCGAGCGGTCGGGCGGGTAGACAGATACGATGCAGGCCGCGTGCAAGCAGATTGGTGCTGGTAGCGTTGTTGTTACATTATACCCTGCCAGCTGACGAACCACAGCGATCGTTAGGGCATATGTATGGGATACGGCTTATACATGCTATAGGGAATGCGGCTATAACCTGCTGTCTGGTTTACTGACTGCCAATAGTGGAGATGCACAAATTCGCGCTGGAGGGTCATTCAACGACCCCCTCATCATCACCATCATCTGGATCCAATATGTAAAAGGCGCGCGCCACGTCAACGGTAAGAACGACAACAAAGCTGGAATCAGCGTGCATGGTAGTTTCACAGACGCACACCACACATACATGAAACACAAATGCATATAGAGATTGTAAAGCTGATCTACAATCTGCGTGGATGCTCGCGGTCCACCAATACCGCTATCCCTGCTGCAACATTTTTGTCATCATAAACAGAATAGGACCCATAGGTAGAGGTAGGTACTAGGAGCGGTAGATCGATATGGCCCTAATCATCAGCAACATTGCCAACAGTGTTGTATGTCAGCTCTCTGTGCGTGTGTCTTGTCTGCATCTTTATATATCTACGCGTGAACGGGCTCGCAGGACGCGTCTTACAGGATTTCAAACCATTCCTGCCATTGATGCTTTAATAGCTGCTGCTCTGGCGGGCGCTGAACATTCGCGTACATCGCCCGCATAGGCCATAGAACACACACACACACACACACACGCGCACGTAAATACACAGGCAGAACGACAGAGAAGTTAACAAATGACAGGCTACTTTGTGTCGAGAGGTGACTCGACGAGAGACAAATTGCCGGCGCTGGTACGGCGAGCCGCCGACGCCGTCATCACGGATAGATACACTGTGAGAAACGTTCTCGGCTGATACACATTGACATGAGAAGTCATGATACTCGAAGCTACTCGGGTGGCTCCAAAACCAGTTACAGCGGTAGACAATGACCGTGTCTACCCATGTTTATCTGCGACGTCTGCAGACTGGCTACGACAATGGTGCGTAGGCAATGTCCTATTTTGTCGAAGCATAGGCGGTCGTAATAACGTCAGTCCGTATTTGTCGAGAAAGACGACAATTATCCTGGAACGGAGCGGTTAATCATATGCTGACTGGACCATGAAAGCAGCTTAACGATTTGTACTATATAGTAGTAGTCAAACTAAGCCACTTGCCACTTTACTATTATTTACTTTTCAGAAGGAGATAGATGGCATGACCCTGCCATCTACTTTCCCTCTTACTTTATACGTATATATTCTAATTTACTACAAATCCAGGTCTGTGGGTTTATACAACCCAAAATGATTGTTTAGAGGACACGGATTGGACTAATTTTTTGTGTGTAGGGTTCGCTTCTTGAAAAACCTGCGTGATAGTAAGAGTAGAAAAATACTTTTTCCCCTAAAAAAAAAAGAAACAAAATTTATTTTTACCCATGGAGCATTATGTTAATTTAATTCTCAGAAATTAACATCAGCAACTTCCTTCTCATTTTGTATTTTTAAACGAAACAACGCCACTCCATGCCATAGTGTACAAACAACTCCAAGGCGGCCATCACGATCGTCCACCTCGATATGTCATCAGTGTGAAAATTATGTTACATGATAAATTTTATATAAACTATATTACAGAAAAAATTTAAAAGATTAGATTATAGTTAGTTAGGCCGCCATTCGACATTGCCCCCATCATAATTATTAAATATCTTTAGCGTTTAACTTCTGCCAAAAATAAAAGGTGTTTAATGACAGTGTACATGCAGGTTACGTGCAAAGCGCGTGGCCGGCCTTTTTCTCTCGCTATATATATAGAAGTATAATCTGCGAAGCACTATACCGTAGTAGGCAATTACTACGACTAGTAGAGCTGGAGGCTGGCCAAATTTAAGACGAGAAAGCAAGTGTAACTCAGGGCTGGGTAGTAGATCGAACAACTACACCGTGGAAAATCTAGCTTAGACGTATTATATTAGAAAAGAAAAACTAGCCACTCAAATGCGATCTGGGACCAGTTTAAGTGTGTTGCTACTGTCGTATTCAGTTAATTCAAACACAAATGACGTAAACAAGTCCTTTACCTCCATTAGACAGTTATAAATCATCGGTCGTTTAACCAGCCGTACCGTTACCAACCCATCTAAAACCGGATGGGTCAACGTAAATCTTTATCAAATGATTACGCTACTGAACGAACCTAGCACTAGATGATAAGCAAGACATCCACCCAATCCCATCTGTCTTTCATTGGCTAATTCGTCGAGCCGGCTCTTACAAGCAGTTAAGCTTTGTCATTTTGGCCCACCAGGCGATAGATGGACAGTTTCTAGTCAGAGAACAAGCTAGTAAAATAGACACACAAGGACCAAAGTCCGTTTATTTGTCTACTACGTCAATAGTAAGCAATCACTCCGAATGCTGCTTGCTCAGTACACAAAAACGCTCGATGCTGTCTTGTCTACAGGCTGCCTCACCCTCTATAGCAGCAGCGTGACTCTGCTTTCCACTGCGACAAACAACAAACTGTGTGCCCCTCGACGTTAATGAATGAATCGGTGCTTAGCTAACTAACTTTTTACTTCGAAGTGCTCGGCAGCGTTGATCGGCTTTGGTGGAATCGTAATGATGACGACGACCGCGACGACAACGACAATCATAATGTTTATAATGAAGCAGACTATACGAATAATGTTGATCTTCAAAAAAATCCACATAAATCGGTATGAGTGTGTAACAGCGTAAAGGGGACGTCATTGATACAATAAGTATGCACTATGAACAAGTTAAGCGGTGATACGCACCAATCTGCGACTGCCCGAGCGGCAGCTACAAATACATCTTCGATGGGAGATGCAAAAGAAAGAAACCTAAACACTGACGGCATCAAACGCCAAAATCGCCTTCGATACGGTACTAGTCGGTAGACGCGTGGTGGCATGCGTCTGAATGACTCGACACAGCCCAGAATTGGTACAGATAAACCTTGTAGTTCTTGCAGCCGCCCACTGCATCTCTACCCTATTACTCTACGTAAGCCGTGACAGCAGCGAATTTAAACGTTTAAGCGGTGCGGGTTCACGCCCGCACCCGCAGCGTCTCCTTGTCAGATATGTCCATGACCGCTCACCCATCTGTCTTCTCGATTGTAGGTGGATTTCCAGAGCTACGCGACCGCGTCACGTCGCGTCGTAGCTAAACTATTCCATTTTTGGCCATGAGACAGCTGACGTTTCAAGGTAGATCGATAAACTTTCGATTATTGGAAAAATCGGGCAGGCGGAGTTATTATTTTGCCGTACCGTGCCCAACAAACCTCGTTGAATTAACGATAGCAGGAGCAGTATCTATTATAGATCTGTCAACTCCGTTCTGTACAAACGATATTGGGTGGTAGCAAAGACAGTCCGGCAGTATACAGTCAGAGCGTCTCATGACGGTTCGGCCTAATCATGGCCTGGTTTCCATTTTCCTCCTGTCCGTCTTGAACGACACGAGTTCTTCGCAGCGGCGCGTCTGTTCTCTTCTGCGCAGGCGAGTTCCTCGAAAACTCCGTTAAGCAGACAGCCGCGAAGTAGAAAATGGTCCATCTCAGCTTAGAAAGGCTGGGAGCTTACCGAGCTAAAGTATCGATCTATCCCGAGTCCTCTCACCTTCTCTGAACGGGACATGACATCGTGGTATATTCGGCCGGTAAGACGGCACAAAGCATTTATTCCTGCTTCTCGCTTATGACAAGAACCTGACATTCGGTTAGGAAAATCATCGTATGCTACATCCTTATCTCTGTATTCTTTACGACAGTGTGTGTTAAAGGGCTGACACATGATCGCGGTAGTAGAAGTCTAGCTTATCCAGCTAGCAAGCACATTGGACACTGGCATTCTGCGTCTTCTGTCTGCTGATTATGACGCCAGAAGCGTATGGAAGAAACAACGAGAACAGTGACGATGATGACGACAGAATTTACTACAGTCGCGGGAATTAATTCATACACTCGTTTATGACGAAAATTACAAAGCCAGCATATTGCATGAAACCTGAACGTCGAACTAGGTTATTTTTTGCGTAGGATGTCGCTATCGTTGTCGCCAATAGACGACGGAGCTCATAGGCTGGCACAAGCGCCATCGAGTCTCAGCAGCAAGCGGCTGTGAGCGCGAATGATCCCGTCCGAGAGACCGCCGAAAATAGACTATCTCATGTGTATAGTATTGTCTAATAAGGACCAGAACTGCGCGAAATGACACAAAAGGAAAATAACACCTTTGTACTTTGCACGATGAGTTCCATCGTTGTGAGGCGTCCCCCCGGACCCCTGGATGCACCTTTTTTATTGTTCACACTAAGCAAGATGTTTTCTTTATCCTCATCTTCTTTCCTTTTTTGTTCTCTGTTTTGCAGATGACTGGCCCGTCCGTATTGCACTCGTGTGCTGTGGACATACTGTGCCGCCCGCAAATCGCCAGAGCTTGAGCTCTGGAGAGTTCTGCTTTCTTCGTTCGCTTGTTCTACAGTGAAGACTATCCCAGTTACTGGCCGTCACTCGCCACTTGCTGTGTTCCGCTGGCCGCCTGCGTGCTCCGCTTGCCGCCTCATTTCCTTCAGTCGCGTCTCGCTAACTTTTTTCTCGCCGTTCGTTCCTGGCTATTCGCTATATGAACAGCCGTCTTCCCGCCGACTGGGGCCTTGAGCAGATGCTGGACTCCCGTCGAGTCGGCTCGCGGCTTGACTCGCTGCCGACGCATTTGTGACTGTTGTCGCTAATGCTGTTGTTATCGTCTTCGGCGTCGTCATCGTCGTCGTCATAGTCATAGTCTCGTGTTTGAAAGAGAGAGAGAGAGAGAGAGAGAGTAGCCAAGTGCGGCGACAACAGTTATAGAAACAACAAAATTTCGCGTGGTTTATAGACAGCAAAACGAGTACGTATCCCGCTGACAACGGTTTGAGCAGACACCGTAAATAGCGGGTGAGACTCAGGCACCCGCCCCAAGCCAAAATGGTACATGAACTTTTAAATATTAAGTTGTACAGTTGAGTTATGTAGCTTACCTTGCTCAATATGTGTAACTGTACTACCGCTGAACGATCCACAGTAATAACTCGGGGGAAATGAGTCGGTTGCCGCATTATCTAGTAATATTTACGTTTCACTTCCTTGATCTATAGCGTAATCAATGTAAACACTATTTGTGGCGTCGTAAGTGTTTAGAATTTCAAGTTCACTTTGTAACTACTTTTAAGGGATTTAACGGCGATGTGTTTTCCCGCTAACAAAGTTCTAACCCTATCGTTTTAATTGTCTAAGTATTATATTATTTAGGCAAAAATCGACTTCACCAGCTACCAGTAGCTGCATCGATGTTATTATCGAAGTAATAACAAAAAGTACTAAGTCTTCATTCATTCACATCTGTCTTTGCCAATTGGTAGCCCGCAGTATCCGTTCTCAAATGTTTAAGTTTAAGCTTTCCTTTCCCGACGAACCATTTTATTTTGGCGAAATTCACCATGGCAATGATTCGAACCAAAAATACTATCTGAAGCACTTAGTAAAGTGCATACTTACTGAAAAAAATCAAGCTTGTTACGTTTATTTTGAGCTTGAAGTACTCCATTGAGAATAGTGGTTCATTGGCTATGGACAATCCATTTAAAGTTCCGCCAAAGCCCGTTACGTCGATAGCCAACGGACGCTCCAGAAGAGATGCTAGGAATCAGTCAGTCTTAAAGCCATAACCGGATTTACAGGCCATTAGAATAGCAGTCTAGCTGTCACTTTAAGAACGACTGTGGACCGCTAAAACGTTCCATGGCTTTTACTGACAAATACTGATTCGAACGTTTGACGAGGACGGAACACTCGGAACCAAAGCTGAGTGTACGCATTAGATATACTGCTTTAATGACAGAAGTTCTCTGACTCGATGGTAAGATGGCTGTAGATGATCCTGAGAATGATTCCCTCACCTATAGACGCAACTACAATGTGACAGGTCACTTCTTCTCTCGCTAATTTCGAAAAAATCCTTGGATATTTTGCAAATAGCTTCATAGCAACGAGAACGTTCTGTCAGGACGCCGTTCCACCGATTTTCTACTAGACAGCGCTCCGCTAACGAACCACGTGTTGTCGATGTCAGAGATCAATGGAAGGCTTTCGAAGGTGTCGTATAGACAATGCTTATCTAGCTCAATAGGTAACATCTCGATTAGTGGGAAAGCAGGCCCCACTGCACTGTTTCCTTCTAACAAACCACAGTATTCCCCCCCCCCCCACCCCCCCACTTACAATAAGGTCGCTCTGTTTGTTGCTGTCAATAGCGTCAATGGCAAACGTTGACATCGAAAGAAAGGTCAACAGAAGCCTGCGGCATGTTTAGCTGGCATGTTCCAGCCAGTTTCTCCATCTAGTTTCTTAAGCCTATATAAATTTACCTTTTCCTGCTCTATTATTAAAGACACAGAAAAAGTGTCAGCTCATCACACAATTCCGTATCAGTAGCTATATTAAATAATAATAACTATTAAAATTATCTTAATATGATGATTTTTCATAACATATACAAGTAGTTCAGGTGCAATAACTTATTGCCTGTACAACAAATTTCCAAGTGACCAATCATCAGCACAATAATAATGATATCGACATAATACGAGATAAAAATGAAACAAATATTCCAATTGTTAAAAACTGTCAGCGCCATTGCAAGCCGCCGCCCGTTGCAGCATTAGCGTCGCTCAATTCCATGGAAGTACCGCTGCCGCGAGGAAGCGGCACTGGCGACACACGAAGGCTGTGATTCTAAAAAACGACGCTTCCTTTGATGAGTTAGTCGGTTAACAAAATGAGGTAGACAAAAATAGCCAGACGCATACGATCGTATGGCGCGACGATCACCACAAGGAAAAAACACTATTACACCGCCATCATGACGACGACAACAGCAGGAAAGATCACTGCTGTTAGGCGTCCTGATAATATATTCAAGTGTTGAAATGCTGACAGCCTGTTTCGCGTATCAAGTCATTGTCACAGCGACGCCGGTAACGATGCCAATAGGGTCCGTCCACCCAGCGCCGCTACTGATGTTGCTTCTGCTTCTTTACCGATCGTCTGCAGGCAAACAATAATACAACAACGAACGATTGTAATAGAAATCGGTAGATTCCGCGCACATTTCAAATCGCAGTGTTCCTAGAGCATGACGCAGTTTGATGGACTGATTCGACACTGCTGGACGCTTACGGCCATGATGGTGATGGCGGGCAAATGGTTTCAGAGCCGTCAGTCTTATGCATTATTCAACTGCTAATGTGATAGGTGCTAAACTATAATGTGGTGCATGGAGAATAGTGGCGTCGCGTATTTCTTTATGTCTCGTTTCGAGTTGTCTGTTCGACTGCGTTGTTCCTCCCTGCCGACTGGTTTGGCCGCCGCCGTAGCTGTTGTCGTTGTCACTACAGAAATTACGAACGGACGAAGCTGCTTGACGTTGATTGGTTCGAGCACGGTAGTCAGAGGCTGCTACGGCGGTAGCGAACGCTCACTGAATGCAGAGTCAGCGCAGTGGGACGGGGTTCGCACGCGGCGGCACGACGCCAACAGAGCGCCACGATCGCCACAAGCACGCCAATATTCCGTAGTTAGTACTGTTTCTTTTTGAAAGCGACAGCTTCTGAGTCACTACCTGTCTGGCATTAGTAGTAAATTAAAGGTGCAAACAATTGTCGGCTTGCGGTTCCTCTAGTAAAGTTTGTGGGAGACCGCTTCTAGTCGATTTCCTTTCCTGATTTTTCAGAGCACAAGGGCAAAAGCAGATTCGACCATTGCCTCCTATTTCATTCCTCCCACCTCCCATCAACCTAAGGCTTTTTGATCCCGAATCTGTTGTGGCCCGTCTGGGCCATAGTCGGACGATGCGCGACAAACGAAGAATGCGGACGCCCGTCGAGCTCTCAGAAAACCGTCTTTCGCGCCAGCGGCTATTGCGGATCAGGTAGACAGAAGGGCAGGCGGACATTTGGATGCGAGACGCGATGTAGATCGAAAAAGCAACGAAGTGAAAGCAACGACGATGTCTGATCTGCGCAGGTCCAGTCTGGTCCGATCTGACTAAGATAACTACGGAACAAGTACAAGCGAATGATCCTAGCTGATATACGGTATACTCACTTGAAAAAAAAGAGAGATTTATGTATGAAAAAAAAAACGTGTATACATAACGAGCCGACGAACGATAGCCTGAACGAACAACACTACATGTACGACCCTGATAACAAAATCACAGAATAGTTTATAGAACACGGAATTTATAGGATGGCAGCGATGACAGCTGATGATATGGCACGAAAGCTAACGCAGACCCTACCTTGTTAGAGATATGTTAAGATAAAGCAGCACGGCATGTTTGCTAGGCATCCTCAGGTGGCGATGCATGTAATACGCAGCTGAGGCAAAACTGTGTACGTGTAAGTGTGTTATAAAGAGAGATCCACATTTGTCCTGCACAGAAATCTCTAGAAGTGCTGCTACTTACTATACGTTGTTAGACAGACGACGAAAGTCTTATGAATGTCAAGGAGACCCTTTCAGATCGATGGTTTATATTCGTTTTGTTTTATGATACGCGTTGCTTAATATAATTGTCAACTTCGCTGGTTTCGCAATTCAGCCATACTTTATATGGTTCCCCAGATTGAAGGAAATAAGTTATTTTTCTAGATTGTTAAGATACAAAAATTCGTATAGGATCCCTTAACGTTGAATTGTACCGCCAAACACTACATCACTTTTCATTCTACTATAACCACTTCATATCGGCTATCTGTAAAAAAGCATCTCAGATTAGTACGCCGGACCTTCGAAACGATATCTGAAAGTCGTGTATCAGACTCAACGGGTAGAGATTCAATGTGAGATTTAAAACAAGCTTCAGCTCGCAGCGCCCATGCTCGTTTGTCCGATTTCTCTGCTCCTCCCCTGTTTCAGTTTCCATACATCATGGAGCTTTAACTTGAGACCCCGGCACGAAGACAGAGGGTAAGATCTCGAAACGGTCCAGATCAGATCTGCAGGTTGGCTTTTGTATAGATCGGAGCATTGAAAAGAGTTCGAGAAGCTTAGCGAAACGGAAGAGGAATCTCAGCGGTAAAACCCGATCGGAACCCCGCAAGTGGGTGGCTTGCAGGTTACAAAGGCCATAGCTCCTTCCAAGTCCGGCGAGCAAGTTCAGATAGACATACTGTGGACAGTTATATATCGAGATACTTTTACCGTTACTCACGAATGACTTCAACGCTACGAGCTGACATTGCGCCACATTATCTACAGTGCATTGACTAAAATGTGGGTGGGTGGGTGGGATGGGTCACTGCGGTGAATTGCGCAACGCTAAGCAGAGGAAGAGGGAAAAGGCAACGTTAGTCCTTGCTCAGTAATTAGGGCCTAAAAAACACCCACGTTAAGGAATCCCGCTGTCTTTTGTTATTGCTGCTGCTGGTCGCAGACTTTTTCATGATCTTTTGTAGTAAATACAAAATATATCTGTGCACTAATTTCGGTACACTATGTCATTTTATACATGCAGGCAACTGTGGAAAATAAAAACCGCATGTACACGTTATACAAGGTTAAGTTAGTCAGTAACCTGTGTCTGATGCCCTATCGTCATGCAGTCGTGCTTTACAGAGCTGCCATTTTGTGGTGACATCACCGAGATGTTCGCAGCTTGAGTGTTGCCTCCTGAGCGAGGTCGATGCAGCAATTCCTACATACTATGAGGGAGAACTCCAGGCTTCGAGAGAGATATGCTGCCAGCTGCCTCGAGCTCTGTTACGGACACGAACAGAAGAAAGCGACGCTTATAGTCTAAGACTGAATGAACGGATTGGAAAAGGGAATTAATGAAAATACAAAAGAGGAGGCCTGAGGTACACGAACGGGTATGGAAGAGGCATCGTAATGTAGACGACGAAAAAAAAAGAAACTAATGTATTATTTCTATTGTGCTGATGAACAGCACAATGCAGAAGAGCTAAAGGGAGAGCTTTGAAGTTTCCAATTCGGGCAGCTTACTAATGAGAGCGCAATTGAAGAACAATGTATAACAGTCACAGAAAAGTCCGAGAGATCGTAAAAAGCCTGCTTGTTTTTACTGTCCAACATTTGCATCAAGCACATTTACTACTTGTAACATACCACGATGCATGTTTAAAACGTCAAAAACCTTGCATGCGCATTAAAAGCTCAGTAAACGAGTAAATCTCAGCGTAAGCTTCCATTAGGCAGTAAGCTAATAATAGTAAATTTCAACTATGATAACCCTACGTTGAGTTACTAGATAATTCTACATGATTTGCAACAATATTTTTTGCTTAGGCTGCTTAGTTCGACTCGCAGGCAGCATCACCTATCGTCGATCGATGGTTGAATTATATCGGGGCTCTCTATATGTTATGTGTGTGAATAGGTATGTAAGGATAGGTCTGTGTACATGGCTGTGCTGTGTATATGTATATAAGAATTGGAAGCAAGACACCGTAAAGGAAACGAAAGTTGTGTTTGAGATCACGATAGCTCAACAACAGTCTGCATAACCGCGTACGCTAGTCCAATGTAGACACGCCGAGAGATAGATCGTCATTGCAACGGTAGTAAAGAGCACTTTTAATGCAGTGTTCAATCATTACCTGACGTAGAGATGAATCTATGGCGTACTGCGTATGCTGTCGCAGAAAACCGAACACGCGAATGACCCGCATGCATAGTCAGCTGGCAGCACTGGCAGCACCGTAGCTATGTGGTGCTATGTGAAGTTTTGCACGCATGCCTTATCCGAGCCGGTCTTGCCAAGGTCCATGGCGCCAGTTACCGTGCTTGAATCCACCAACGAATCGAGCACCCGTGCGAAAAAAGGTATTGACATACCGGTCGCGATCGTGCCCCATTCGCTCGAGTCAAATCCGTCTCTAGACCGTGAAATGTCTCATCGTTCGGTTGACGCCTGCGGTGCCTACCATCGTAACTGGCCCGTGCCTGCTAGTGGTGCTGTGGTTGTTGCTGATACCTTCATTTCCACTGCCGAAGGCGCCGTCGGCAAGACGCTATGCGCTGCGCTTTGTACGGTATACATGGTCTGAGGCTGGGTCACACCTTCACGCGTCCCGAGGGTGAAGAGTTCCACTATTCCATCACTATGTGCAAGAAAATGAGAGCAAGAAAGAGAGTTTTCCTAACACCGACCAAGGTGATGGAATAGCGCTTAGCCACTGTGCGGCTCTTTGGGCCGCTTCGTTCGTCGCTCCCCATCATCGCTGCCAGCAGACAATAAGGCAGACATCGGCCCGACAGCCAACAAACCCGGAAGGTGGCAGGCAAGTAAGCGTGGTGCTCTGGGCAACTTCTTTCATTATTATTCAGGGGTTCGTGCATTTTAGAGTAGATACATAGACAACGCCCGTAGCAGCGCATCAGCACTGGCACGAAATAACGAACATTCGTAGTCTGTACGAAGAATCCACGGGGCTCCGCTAAGCACAAATGTATAGACAGATGTGTGAGGTTTGACGGTATATAAAATACATATACATATACTACTACTAGTCCCTCGAACAACGTTGCGGCAGCTGCTAGCCCTAGTGTGCTGGTGTTCTCGATAACATTCTATACAGAATGATGATGATATTCATGAGGACAAGCGAAAGAGGCAATTCCGCCTGTAGAATTCACTTTGTGGAGTAGTAGACCCGACCTTGTCCCTCTTTGCTAGATTATGCATAGTTCTTAAATTTGTTCTCAAAAAATGAGCTTTTTGTCTCAGATCCAAGTGGACTGTCTAACTACGCAGGTAATCCCACTTGAGCAGGCACAGGTTCGCGCGCCATATTTGATTCAGTCGTGACGCGTATGTCAGCGTCTCGAAACATCACACTGTTGTTATTGCCGGCAGCAGCACTAACAGCCTGACTAAGCGCTACCTCACTGGAGTGCTCGTTGTTTAAGAGCAAGCGACATCTTACGGCCCTGTCAACCATCGCATCCATCTAAGATGATCAGCCATCGATACAATCAGACTTCTTTGGAGGTCCACTCGTCATCAGCGCCATCGCAGAATCAACCTTAATTTTCGTCGTATCGTTCCCTCACATCAGTCACACCATCGCCATCACCATCTTCAGTTTTGCAACAGATTCCCCAATCAGTCCATCAAATATGGGGTAAACACCTCATCAAGGATTGGGAGATACGCTCATTTTGTAGCACTGGCTCATATCGAGGGCGGCTTTCGATGTTTCGAAGCTTCGCTAAGTGACGCATCGCACGCTCTCTGAGGTGCCTTCCTACATGCCGTCTCACTCCCAGTCGCTGTTTCGTTTTTACCAAAGCATGAGTTAGGCGCAATGACCTTCCTTGCGAGATACCAGCGTCGCCTCGATGATGACGAACAGACATGTCATACATACATGATATGATTAGGTGCTGTAGAATACAAGCATTCTTCTGCCTTTTTGTACATTTTTAACTATCGTAGTAGTTCGATCGGTACTCGTTCCATATTTGTCGCCTTTCAAGCGGCTGTCTCTCGTCCCAATCGACAATCGACTGAGAGGCCTAGTTGTGACTGTTGAGTCTATAGCAGCGGTCGCAGCCTTGGCCATAGGTCCCTAGCAGCCATGAGCCCAGGCGCTATACGAGTAAAAGGTATATCGTCACTAATTGATGAAATCAGAAGCCTCTATGTGTGTGTTTGTGTGTATCTATCTGTGAATGTGTATGCGTGTGAAGTGTCCGGCTGCCATAGATCTATCTCTCCTAGAAATGACATTACCGCTCTCCTTGATCATATATACCGATAACAATATTGAAAAGGTCCTCATGTGACATCAAGCCATATACTAAGCCGGCTGAAGACAACATGTCGGACAGGCACAGCGGCATCATTTAGGACGATGTAGGGACAGCCGAAACATGTCAAACTTCGTGGAGCGCAACCAGTACTGCCATGCCGACATCCCCGAGCGCAATTTAGCACCGCCTAGATAAATCAAAAGCACGCCAAGTATATGAAAAAAACGAATACATTTTTGTCTTGCGGTAACCACACCGATAGCGAACGCATTGTCATTCAAACAACATCAACAATTTTTGCCGCCTCACAGGTTTCCGACTGGGGATCAACGTGTCAAACCAACCACCGATCAAAAACAATGTGAAAGCTTGAGAAAGCTAAGATTTCACATCAATCAGAACGATAGCTTGCTAACAATCTGTACCCCAACTACCCTCTGTCTCTCTTAACTATATATAAAATCGAACGGTCAAAAACTTACCCGCTGCTTTCCCTCATAATAACTAACCTTTTAAAGTTTTTCTAACAATGACTAGTATCAACGTCATTTAAGGGTGACACTCCAACACAGTACATAATAGTAATACCTCGTCGATGAGGCTTTCAGTCTTTCCTATGCTCTGCTTGCAGAAGATGATCCTATGATGGGTATCGTGAAACGGGCCCGGCATGTTTATCTTTATGTCCTGCAGGACAACCCCCAATGAAAGCCCCTGTGTACCGTACAATGTGTGTCCGAAAATGCCTTAGGGCATATACTATATAGTTCCTGTTGTCCTATATGTCCACTAAGTGCATCAAATATATGGTTCAGAGCGGCGTCCTGACTTCGCCAGTAAGAGCAGCGAGTTCACGGCATTATATATGTGCGACTCCAGTCACGGGACATCTGCAATCGTATTGTTGGTTGTACCGCTAGACGATACACGACGCTGGACGGAACATGGAAAGCTGAAAAGGCGTTTGGGTAGGTTCTTGGTCTATGTCCTACAGCCGTAGTGTTAAATCCTCTCGTTGCGAAGGTCACACAACATACTCTCCCATAAACGTTCGTGCGGCGCGAGAACTATAAAGCTGACGGTCAACGCCGCAGGCAAGAGTGACACCATAGGAGAGAGCTTATTTTTTAGATATAGATATATAATATGTATTTCTACGGCTAATATTTTTTCTCTCTGTAGGTTAATACACTGGATTAGACGATGTTGGATCGCAATGTGTTTTGGATGAATGGATGCACATGAAGATGCGTTCACAAGAGGTTTTTGCTGTCTGTGCGTAGATAGAACAGGGCGTGTGAATATCTGCGTAACTAATTCAATTCTTGTAGACAAGCCCCTATACTTTCTGTCGTGGTATCATTTCTCAACTATTTGGCCGGGTTTTCCGCCATATTGAATAGCTCTACTTGGACGTGTGATGAACAGGCATGATCATCGCAACATTCGGTGATATTTAAGGTAAAATTTACGACAAATACACTTGTGTTGTGCAGAATCAATTTGAATTTTAACACGTTCAATATCAACCCTGTTTGCCAGTAATGCCCCATACGTGTGTTCTACCTAATCAAAGATGGGGATTCAAGGGATTCAAGGGAAGATTCAAGGGATGGACTCATCCATCCGCTTGGCCGTTACGGAGTACGAGTCAATTGACCGATCTGAGAACAGCACATTACTATACTGAAGTATCTACCAAATTGGACAATCGCCGGGATGACTGGAGTCACTGCAGCGTTAAATGCGCGTATCGCATTTAGGTCTCAATAGCCATGACTGTATAAATAACAGTACTCCACAAATTGATAATAAGGGTCCCTCCTAGGGATTTCTGTTGCTAGCATCGAACCGTGAGTTCAACCTGATTGGTTAATAGGCCTCAATACATGCATCTATTCAATGTACATCAAGCAACACGGCTGTCAATAGTAAAAGTGTTCCGCACGAAGCTAGATAGTAAGTAAATGTCATCAACGCTACCATCTGCCATACACCCTCCATGTAGACACAGAAAATTGACATGATAAATGGAGAGAGCTCGGTTTCAAGTATAAGTGACGACCCAAAAGGCAATAATAATAACAGTAGCGACAATCGGCAGGCGTCGAGCAGACGAATAGTAAACAGCTTCGACTAAGCCTGCTAGATAACGACCTGGCCAGATTGGCCAGCTCCTTGCCTAATCCATACACCTAAACACACAAGGACAGGTACATGATGATGTTTATGCATTTTATCATATCTGTCGCCGTGACCATCCTGATATATGCACTGACTTCTGTTGCTGTTTACTACGCTCAGCAAGTTACCCCCAAACAGTTTATGATGCATGAGATTCCTAATAAACCAGCGGGTGAAGGCTTTTCTTATTCTTCGGAGGAGGGATGGGAACCTGACAAATTGAATTGTGTGTTACGATTTTCAACATGTAAACATTGGGCAAATACAGGTTGGAGACACGCCTTCGCCATTCCCCTGTCACTGCTGCGTCTATCGCTGTTGCGGGGGACGTTGCCTATCACGGCCGGGCATTGCCTACCACAGGTCACCCACATTTTATTTTTTGGCGCGATTTATGTAGATGATTCGCCGCACCACCCAAAGTCAACAAGTGAGCTGCAATCTAACAATTGATAACACGGGGATGATTGAAAGCCTGATTTCCTCGCTCATGCTATTGATATTGGTTCTGCCATTATTGTTACGATTACTTTTGCGCTTCTCACAGTAGCCGTAATAACGCAGGCGTGCTTTACGTTGCGTTTATTTCATCGCCTCTACCGCAACCTACTACTACTACTACTCGAGTAATTGCGCTACAATATGTGCCCGCTCTTCATCATTCTATTCGTGTTCTTTACGATTGCGCATGTTCTTCGGCAATTCCTGGCTGTCTGCCTTCGACTTCATTTATTTAGCAGGCTTCTATTCGAGTACGCTCTACGGTGGCTCGCGCTGAGCTGATAAGAGCTAAGAGATGCTTTATGGAACCCGGAAGCTCTGTGCTGACGACGGTAGCGTCACATTACAGTCTTATGGGTAGCAGCCGCAGAGCTCCTGTGGACAGTGTGGGGTGGCAGTGACGTCGGTTAAACGTAGGTTTCGTAGCGATGTAAGCTGGGTCGCTATGCTTGACGGCATGCGGACGGTTAGCTTATACGACTGTCCGTTTCGCCTGGCCGGTTCTAGTGAACGACTGGGTCTTAGTAGAAGAAACCCCAGAGATGCTAAGCTGATCTCCGCTTCGTTTCTACTCTCGAGCAGCACCATCAGGTTTCTTACTCATAAGAGCGCTCATTTTCTACGGATAGGGCGTCTACCACTAAGAAGCCGCCTGACGCTCGGTAGCTGGATATTAGGAAAACCTTAACGTAACAAATTGTGTCATAAAGCCTCGAAGAGTATAAAGTGTCTCCTTGAGGTCGTCGTATGGCCGGAGCTGGCCTGGTCATCTAGGAACGGACGGACCTCGTGTATGCCCGCTAGGATATAACGGTATGAATCCAATCGCTTTACCGGATGTATCTATGAGACGGCCCGCGTAGACTCTATGTGTGTGTGAAGAATAATTAGTGGATCTGTTAGGTTGTAGGCGAAGTGACGTCCGCAACATCTAACATTCGCCTCTAAAAAACGACTATATCCATGAGACATATACAGAAGGTTTGGATAACGATTTACACACTCCAGCGCTGAAGAACTCGTCCGTACTTCTGTCCTGGAATTGCTCCTTGAGGAATATCGGAAACAAGCCTTATAGCACAGAAGCAGTCAGTCTAGTAATGCTACATCTAGGCTAATGTAGTCCTTTGTTGTTCGGTTTTTGGAAACTTTAGGTGCCTTTTAGAAAAATACGCCTTATTCTAGAGAAGACCGAGAATGGTTATAGGTCTTCGAGTCTGCGCTCTCTAGCCACTTAAACGTTGGCAGAGATACGATTTGTACCTATCTACCACCAACAGAACATTAAGAAAGCGAGGCAAGCTAAGTTAAAAACATTAATTCGATTATAACATCGTCCTCTTTTACTGTAGATCAGAGACATGTATGAGCTTCTTTTTTTTTTTTTTTTTTTTTTTTGTTAACAAAAACGTGTATTTTCAAATCGTTCCAAAATTTTTTTAGCCCGCCAAAAAGTACAGCTACATATCTTTTTTGGGTAATCTTCGGTAAACATCTGTGGCCAACTTTGTCAGTTCATCATGTCAAGGCATATTTTTTTCGCTTATGTTTTATCCTTCAGTATATAGTTATTCTCTAATGGAATCTGGCTTTACTCCTAAGACTTCTTAGGCTTACGGGCTTGACAAGTGCTGCGAGGCTGCTGCATGGGCAACCCTACTGTCGGTGCCACAGTCTTGCAGATGGCAAGCTATTCGCCCCTTGTCAGCACACAATGACGGGAGCTAAGAAAATAAACGTAAAATAGGCGCCTGGTAAGAATCAGGGTATCCTGATAAGAATCACGGCTTTGCTGTTTCACTACGTGGTGCTCGAATGGACGGTGTGGGTCGGTTCTGCAACGCTTTACGCCATTCATACAAAAGGCAAGCCGCACCGTGAACTGAAAGCACTGCATGGCTGAGGTATCTCGTTCAGTTGGGCGCTTGAAAGGGTGGACGGCAGTAAATCAGCCGCGTTCGTGGGACAGCACGGTTAGGCCGAAACACGAAAACGACAACGCGGCCTCCGACAAACTTCCAAAAAACATTTACTAATGAACACGGCTTCGATTTACTCGTCCACCGCCGCAAAACGGATCGATCGACAACCTGAAAACGAACTCTCAACCCCTAAGCTTCTCGAGTCGTATGACTCTATGGGTAAGTCTCTCAATACCAAGTCGATCATTAGCGTGCATAATTTTACTAAATATTAGTAAATAACGTGGGTTTTTTTAATCGTAAACGTTATCTTGCAGTTTTGCATGGGAGCGGAAGTATCAGAGCGAAAGTACGAAAACGCATTGGCTCGGTAATGATCATACCCCCATTATAAGCTTGCTGCATTCATTTTTTGTTCGTTATGCAACGTATCTTTTTTGGTAATGGTCCACATGTATCTGTCGTACTTAACATCGTTATCGCGCGGTGGAACTCTGACTGTAAAATCTTTAAAAAGCAATACGTTTGGCCGGTCGCCGCGCACGTGTATTCTTTACCGGCTGAGATTGCTATCTTGTGGCCTGAATACTCCTATACAATAACTATAGATATGATATACGACTATATAGACAGATATGGCTTCTCTTCGCTTTCATGCACGTGTACGTACATAATATGTTATATACTAGGTGGCGCTGTATAAATACAATACGCTATTTCGATCACTGCCATTGTATAATGAAAGAATACAAATGTTCGGTGGCTGGCCACGTCTCATTAGTGCTACTTTATCTAGTGAGCGAGAATAGGTCGTTGTACTAACCATTATATAAAGCGGCAATCGCATACGTATTTTGCCTCTATTTGCGGCCGTAGCAAGTTATTTGCCGGCAGGAACGGCAAGTAATCTGTAAGTTTGTCGTCCTGTACACTACTGGCAAACCAGTAGCGTACAGGACGACAAACGTATCAGCTCGTATACACATTCAGTTGAGTGAGTTCACCCACTCGATCCACCATAATAATCAATTATATGAACGTAATTATCTATATAAAGTAACCGTCGATCTTTTAATCTATGCATACATAAATGGCCTAGGACACAAATGATGATACGAAGCAACGCTGACAAGCATACGCTGTTCTACTACGTTCATGTTGTTCGTACGTTACACGTGTGGATACGTTGAGGTCTATAGACGCTCTCCTTCCGTCTGAGGTGTCTTTGTCCATTTGACAACCTCTAACGAAACGGAAAGCAATGCATATTTCATGTGCCTCTTTGCCGGAAACTTATCATATATATATACTACTAGTTCGTGTATAGCGGATTAAACGTTTTCTTCCTACTATTACTCCTCTATCTAAGAACTATTATAGTCATTGTTAGGATTTATCGTTGTCGTCACGGTTACTGATGCGCAGTCAAATAAAAACACCCATTCTGCACATGAAGAGCAGGTGGTTTAAAAACGGGGCAGCTGGTCGCTGTAGGCGCGTAACGGCTCGTTAGCATCAAACGACGTCTGACACATACGTATTTAGATAGAACAACCGTGGTTACCTGCTTGACCAGTTTTCGGGAAATGGATTAAACGACAAAAAAGGCACGAAGTCACCAACTCGAATACAACAAAGGGCAGAGACATTGCCTAGCAACACAGCAACGATCAACGTAAAGAGATAGCTGCTTAGAGCTGACACATCGGTGACAGGCGCGCGCGCGCGGTACTGGTAGCATAAAAAAAATAAGAGGCGAAAAAGACAAGGAGCGAAACTTCTGCTTAGGCAAAGTGGGAAGGTATGTCTTTGCTAAGACGACCGGCCAAGCCTGCAGGCCAAACACAGGCTCAAGTATTTGCAGCAGGCTAGTGAGTATCGTGTACGCGACTGAGTATCGTTGGTGAGTGACAATTGTGAAAAAGAGGCAGTGATCGGAGATGCCGTGAATCGGAGCAGACGGTTTCTTTAGCTCTAGGGAGAGGGTATAAGGGAGTAGAGAACAATGAAGAAAAAAGTGTAGTCTATGCGGATAGGTGGGCTAACAACTGCCGACCGATTGTATGCGAACGGAATCACCGAAATTCAAGCCGCTCCAAACGACCACCTACAACGAAGGCAGTCGAAACTAACCGAGAAGACAGAATAATATGAGTGTCTCTTATTGTTGTTCCCCTATTGTTGCATAATCGACTACTAGTGCTGTTGCTGTTACTGCTAGAAATAACGCTGACGGAGACTTTGACTGTATTAAGTTACCAACATTAAACAAGCGAACGAAAGTGCATCCGCTGATCCCCGCACGGCATCATTGTTTGTTTACGATGCGCTACGTGTCGTTGCTTTTCAGTGCGTATTTAAAATAGCAACAGTTATGATGCGTGTGAAAGCAATCCGATACACAGGATGTTGAGGAAAACTCTACCGATGCTAGGCCGCCGTTATGGGTCCCACTCGTATAAATGAACCTGCGCCGGTATATAGCAACGGGTGTGCCGAAATGACGCAAGCTAACAGGCCGGAAAAGATAGTTACAGCATACAAGCTCAAGACTTTAATTTGTCCAACATGGTTCACGACACTTATCGAATGTGTAAATCCAGATGCCTGACAGTTAATCCGATACTGTGGTACCGGATCGCCCACGTGGAAGTATTAAATGCGCCGCCTGCTCTACTATTACGCAGATCTAATTTATTGAATAATATTTTTGCAGTACACAAATCTGCTCGGACTAGGTTGGAGGTATCTATTTATATTTTCCTTAGATATCTTTGTCCAGGCACAGCCGTTGAGCCCGGGTTTTTCGTTCAGGTAGCTTGCATTGGTCTTCCTGTTCGAAATATGTTAGGCGATGTTGCAGAAAGCTCATACAGCTAATAAGTTTACGGGCGCCTAGATACACCTAGTATAAACCCATCCGTACCCTAATTACCTTGAAATAAGGTGGAAGTTCACCCAATCAAAAATTAGGTACGACTATAACACCCCAACTGGAATAAGGTCGTTTACAATTCCACTGTGTCAGACATTACAGCTGATGAGTTGTCCATCCGATTTCGCCATTATCCCTAAATCTCAATAGCGCAAGGTTTTATAGTCGGTGGGCGCAACTGATGCTGGTAGTTAACGATAACAACATTTCTAGGCAAGAACACTCCTGGGAAGCCTGAAGGGGATGCTAAACGCACGGAATTATTATAAACCTATTCGAGCTTGCTCAGAGCTGACCGATTACAAAGAGACTGAATTTTTAACATTGACCGCTAAATCTCACGTAACCTTTGCACTTTTTCGTGGAATTACTTATTCTGAACTCATCGTGGGATTAGTTATTCTATTTTTAGTCTTTTGTCGATTTGCTTGTGCTGCTGCTGTAGAAGTTTATCTTATTTTTATAATTAGGGTACAAGAGTCTTTAAGTTCTGATATATTGATCGTATGTTACAGTTTGAGTAATTACGAGTTTTTTGACGTATTAGTAACAGCACACTTTCGCCGTAATTGACGACTTATGAAGCTGTGATGAATAACATCTGCATTGACCTATTGACAAATCATGAACTTCTGGGTTTGTTTCAGGCTCGATTACATTCGCCAACTGTCCACCAACTGTTTTCTCCATAGGTCAATGCAAAATGGACCAGTTGTTTCGTAAGAAAAAAACGTGTCTATTTTGGAGTCTCATCTACGTCCTGTGGCGCTCATTTGTCTAATCTTTGTACCTGATTAATTTGACCGAGCTGAACAAATATTACTAGTGTGCATCTAAAAAAGTTTCAGAACATTTAAATCTGAAATCAACGTTACTGCGCCAAAAGATGGATTGGCACGTACAGCCCCTATCCCATGTTGTCCTATACTGTCATATATAAAATCGATTAGCAACTGGTAGCGCCTCTAACACATTATCCAGCTAAAAAAAGGTTGACGGGGGGAAATGACGGAGTGAAATTGGAAGTGATTATGTATACAATAAGAAGTGAACTATTCTGGCTGAATTAGAACTGGTGATTACTTTCTGCGGGCCGGTCAACTGGGACAATAAATGAGCCACGTAAAATTAACGGCACGTAAAAAAATACTAGGATAATAAAGTGGCATCCATCGAATAGGTTTGGGTAAATATAGCTTTCCAACTGGTTGATGAAACGTTTTCAAAATGGTGTCGGTGGGACGTAAATTAGGTAGAACGTATCCTTATGTGCACATCGTATATATGCATACTAATTAGTAATCACATTACTATATCAGATCATTACAGAGCCCGTATGTGCTTGCGACTATATCTCTATCAGGTTTCGATGGTAACCTGGTCAAGTCATCAAGCCGACACACAACAGATCATCCTTGTATCTGTTTTTCTCAATTGTTCCATTGTTGTCAGCGGTCACGACTCCGTGGCGGCGGCTGGAAATGCATAGTATCGTTTCGAAACGGCTTTTTTCATCAACATCGGGTTTCTGTGTTCAGACCAAATGTCGTTTCCTATGCAACCGAATGGGCTGGGCGATTGGATATTTTTTGACGACTTACTGAAGGCCTTACTTACAGTGTATTTCAACCCCCCGTGTCCTAGTTGTGTCTAGCTTAATTTAAAATGCTAATTTTTGCTTCTGCCGGTCGTCCCTTTTAAGAGAAAACGAGACAAACCCATATGGAACATGACAAATCTCTAACTTCTTCTCAAGTTAACTAAGAACACTGGCACATATGGGGGATGATCGTTCTTTCAGACTCATTTCTTGCGCCCGTCTACCGTAATGGTGGCACCACTTCTAGACTCCTAGCCGTCAACGTTTTCAGTAATTTCACACACCCCCCTCAAGTTACCCCAAAACCTGTTTTGCCATGTCGCCAATTCTGCCGCAAGGTCTTCCACGATCGAACATCTTGTCGTCTCACTTACGTGTGCTATAAGTCACCGAGACAATTTGCTAAAAGTAGAACCAAGAGCATTCACGAATTCTTGTATTTGCAGAATTTTGCCCTTGTAAGATAGTTTAGTGACAAACGTTTCGCCCACTACTAAACTTAGGGACACATGAGGGTGGCGTTAGGCTCAGAATTCACACAGTTCGTTCCGGGCTGTTGAAAGAGGCCTTTTGAAACGACAATGTGTAATTAAGGCAGTAGCACCAGCTGGAAACCTCGAGACACTCGTCTCTAGTCAGAACTTTTTACTTGCAGTTTGAAGGTTTTAGACCTAGCATAATAGCAAAAACGAAAAGGAGAGAAAGTGTACTTCTTGGATTTTTTCCTCATCGCCGTTGTCAATGCTCTACCTCACTCTGATAACATAATCAGAACAAAGGCCGCGGCTGACAAATGACAGCGTCGGTCACTGCCTTGGCTCATGATCGGTCGGTGATTGTTACTCCTGCCGCTCTGCTATCGACAGACCTGTCTTGATTTACCCCAAGTTACATACGCGTGTGATCGCGAAAGTTCGAGACATTCATCCTTTACTACTGCATTCGCTGGTAACGGCTGGCTATTTTGAATGAGCAGCATCACCATAGTCGATGCACTGTACTACATCGCGCCCACATTAGAGTTGGCTTTATGGAGCCACGTATACGTCTATGGTACAAATGTTACTGGGGCATTTCAAAACACACACTCCTCAGGTTAGTAACGGTGTTTTGTTCTTTACGTTTTTTTTTTTTCGTTTGTTTGTAAGGTAAGCTTCTTTTCTAGCCGGTTTTTCTTCGACGCCAATAATGGCTAACATAAATCGGTAAGTAGCGATCGTTGCGGGTGGGCAGGCGTGAGTACCTGCTTGACTCTGTGGTGTACTACATAATTCAAAACTGGATTTGTTAACTGACAAGCAAAGAAACATACATATAATACATCTACCCATATGCCATACGAGATTTGCTGGTTAAGTTTCCATAAAGCAGCAAATCTTCGAGGCAGAATGCTGACCAGATCTGGATTGTATCATAGACACGTAGTCAATAACTTTGTAAGACACCAGCTTTTACGGTGATCTTTTCGACGACTGCTAGATACGACATTTGTGTTCCGTGATCCTGTGGATCTTCATAATTGGATTCAAGACTGGTTATCAGAAAAGCGCGTATTATATCATCAAATTAATTTTCAGGTTAATTAAGATGTTAGGAATTAATAACGTTGCGTCTTGACAGCTGTATCTGATTGTCTTCATCTAGGAATTTAGGGCTAAAATAAAAAAAAAATAGCGGAAGGTCAGCGTCCGACGTCGAAAACACTAAGAATAGATGATAGATACTGCGATTTTCAAATACTGTCCAGCAAATATTCTCTGCGTATGTATTCAATATGTACTATTACTGGTTTAAAAATAAAGATTCCCAAGAGATTAATCACGTTTCTTTTTTTCTATAGCTACTGTTGACATAATTGATGTTTTCCCAGGCTGTCGAAGTAGTGAATTAATCGATGGCAATCTTCAGTTCGCGAGTCAGCACTTAGAGAAGAGTGCGAGTATTCTTCACAGCGACCATCTGTGTCGATGTTGGGAGCGGTAACGAAATAGTGCTACAAACAAAACTCCATCATAGGCTGTATCTGAACCCGCGCAAAAATCCATAATTTTTAAAAACCTAGCAGCACTGTACAAGCAACCATTTTTGTATTGCTTGCATTTTGACGAAATAGTATGTATCGTGCTATATATTTCGAACAACATTTTTCTGTATCACTTCCATTCGTATTCTCCATTCATTTGACCATTTTTTGCATTGAGCAAACATAAAACGAATGGTGCACCTTTCAAACGGTTCAGAATTTAGGACATCGAGAACGCCCGCAAATGATGACCGCTACTGGTGTCAGTAATAGGCCGTGTACGCCTCATTCATCATATTCCCTCATTTTCTAGCGAGCTTCGCTGTCCATAACTCACTCCCATAAGTCACACCCCTCGCAGGTTTTTAAATTTAGACTTTTTCAGTCCCGTTACATGATTGCATTTCCCATCGCTAGTCCTAGAAATCGAAGGTTAACAGAAGTGAAATATCGGTCGGAGGAGACGCGAAGGAGCTTGACGCATGCCTTGGTTCACTCTTCACGCCGCTACTTAAAGCGTATGAACACAGCAAGCGACCAGCCGAGACCTATAACCAATTTTCTCGTTGATGCTAGACGGTAAGCTAAGATATTTTTAGAAAAGACAAAAGATTCACCAGCAGAAACGAATCATTTAGAACCGTTGCTTGAATCTACTACTCACCGAAATAGGCGTGACTAGGGATAATATTGAAAAAAATAACAATAGAAAGACGGACGAACAAGATTTTATCAAGATGCCAACGAGGTATTGGAACAAGTAATAATGGAAACGTGCTATTGATTCTCTTCGACTAGTTGTTATTTAGCAGCGTATTTTTTTATGCGTGTATTGCTAACTATCAGTAAAAACTTGCCGAAGTGGGTGGGCCGAATGAAAGTTAAAATAATACTTATCGTATTTTGTTTCATACAAGTCGTCGCCCAGTTTTTGCTCTAGCTCAGTGTAACCGAGTTCAGAACGCGGCTCTTCATTCGTATACTGAAAACGTTCATACGGAAGAACAACAGAAAAAAGTGGTGAAGCACCACACGATAAACACTTCAATAGCAAAGGAATCAACGGGCACATATGTCTGCTTCACACATCAGCGATTAACCAATGCTCTTAATTAATCTAGTGTATAGTTTTTTTGTCAAGGGCTCATAAATGTCAAGCTTTGCTATGACCTTTCTGTGCATTTACATATCGGCTACTCACATTGTGAACTTAAATAGACAAACGAATATCTATGAACACTCTGGCAGATGTACCATTCCTATTTTACATTTCTGCGGTGTCGCTGGACGAAGGCAACTTACAATATGACGAAAATCGCAGAAATGTATTGGCTCAGCATCGACGCTTACGCCACCCTGTCAGTCCTTCGTCGCCGAAGCTACGGAGCGTCATTCTTTCGAATGACATTAAACATTATCCGCTGCTGCTACTGTTATATATATTTGCAATTTTGTTGATGCCTAAAGACATCAACGACCATGTCTGAGGCTAGTAGAGCCAGCATTTGTATATGCGTTTGTTCGCAGGCTCGTCCTTCTATATCGACCTGTCTCTTGAAACCTGATGATGTCACGCTGCCGTTGTTGTAGGTTCGAATCCAGCGTCCCTTTCCTATTTGTCGCTGTTGTCGCTATCTTTGTTTTCAGACTGTAGTATCAGAGCGCCCCCGAGCGTTAAAGTTTGTTACTAAACATTTTGTGATGAGGCGCTATCCATGCTGCTCGTGAAATGCTACACGCCCCCGACTCCGCACAAGATGAACAAGAACGCCTCTTAGACCCGCCCATGCTGTCTCAGCCCCTACCTTCTCCCTCAGCAACCGCTCTCTTTCGGTAGACAAAGATACGGCCAGCAAAGTTAGTGGTCCTGTTGTTGTTGTGGGCCGCAACCGCCACCGTCGCTGTCAGGGTCCCGTGTTTGTTCTTCACGGCTTGAAACCTCGACCCGCTCTGAAACCTTATCGTCGTAGCAACTGTCGCTACTGCTGTTGTTGTCATACTGAAGAAATAAGCCTTTTCACCAGTCGAAGCCATCGGGGCTATTTCTATAGGTTAAGATTTTTTTTGTCCACCCATCTCCCCTCGACCGCACACTATCGTTCTCTATATCACATTGATAGGCGAGCTGCTAAATGAAGTCCGCACGAGTACGATGTCACAGTGGCGCATTTCTTACGTTTTTTATACCGTTTGGTTAGCTAAAGGATCGTGTAACATTATAGCGAATGCATGTCTATTCGTTTAGTTCGCACATTGACAAGAAACCTCTTATGAAGCTGCGTTCCGATAGGGTCGTTTAAATAAAAAGAGCAGAAAGTCGTTTAAAAAGATTAAAGGTACTGCCGAAGTTGTAGTTGAGTTGCAACTTGTTCAGCTAAACGATTATGTTTGTTTAGATGCGTTTATTTGACAAGGTAATAGCCTTATAATGCAGCGAACGGGCGGCGATCCTAGAACAATCGTAGACCTACGATTTTTCGAATCACTTTAGGCATATTTAGAGTACATGTTGAGTCGATGTATTATTTTAATTATCAATATCTATATGATAAAGGAGTATATCTAAGGTGAACAGAGCGATTTCATTGATGTAATGCCCGTTGGTGAAATGTAAGAACGTTTTTTACCCTCTGCTCTAGTTGTCCTCTACCCACCACTGCAACAAACTAATACGACGCAGTAGCACCGAATTTGATTCAATATGAAAACTGAACCTTGTCTGTTGCTGAGCCGAACATCCCTCCCTCCCTCCAGAACCAGCGAAACGGTCGTGTGGTCGAACATACCTCCATTCTCAATACTGTTTCGGCCTCAACGAATAAACTAATGGTTCTGCCGTTGACACAAGTTAAACAATATTGGTTTTGTCAATGATGTTTAAACCCACATGCTTGCAGACGCCTACATGTCTACACTGTTACACATGTATCCAGCGTGTTGCTCGATCGTAGTTATTGCTACTTGTATTAACGCATTTGCTGACTGCTCGAGACGCCTACGCCATTTGTAACTAGCAGAGGGCCAGCGACTTCGCTAAGTAGTTCATCCGCACTTGTCTGCACATTGGACGAATAAAGGAGCGAAAGAATTGCCGTGAATGAGAGTCGCCTGACTGTGAACAGGAGTCAGATTCCCTCCTAGCTGCTATCCAAATCATCAAGGAGCTCTTCCGCCCTTCAACCAGCTACCAGTAAGGGATAGCATTTTCGTTGGCCGACTCGAACATTGGCTCGTTCGACATGCTTCTGGCTACGTTCAGTTGGCTTCTATTACAGTTGTTGCTTTACGAGTACACCTTAGGTTCCTTTCGATAGTTCAAGATGCGCACACCGACTCGCGAGTTTCACGTTTCTCTCTGCCGCGCCCAACAATTAGGCAGGCATACATACAGTCCACCTCTTTTGTCCTACTTTCTCTAATGTTCCTCTCTTGGTGCCCTAAAATGCTTCTTCACAGGGCCCCCTCCGTCAATACGCTACGACGACATGCGATCCTGGTTTGAATACACGACCTTCGCCATGGCTGTTGCCATACGGGTATGTGTGCGGTTTTGACACTGGACACACTCGGGGTAAAATTGACCAATCGGTGAATATATATATATATATATATATCCAGATACGCTGTAAAGTTCCTCCAGAGACAAGGTTTCCTCTTCTAATTTTTTAAATAGTGTGCATTATAAGGCTGCGTGTTCGTCGAAGTGAGTCTCGATGCTGGTCAAATATTGCTCTTTCCAGATATTCATGTAAATAAAGACTCCCAGAACATAGCCGAATCACCATCGGACGATCAGTCTCTGCTCCGCTAGTAGCTGAAGCAATAGCATCAGCTGAAGAAAACGGGCATGTCAGCAGGACGCAATGTTTTCCTCGTTTGTTAACGAAATGCTTGCCACTCGTGTTCCTCAGTGGCTTTCGTTTTTAGTTGGGGGTCTATCTTCTTCTTGTCCCTCTGTTTTTTTAATCTATTTACATTATAATCGACAAACAACGAACTTGAGCAGGTTACCTCCTCTACTGCCAGACAGTCATTTGACAAAATCGCTGCGGAGCCCAAGGACCAGCAAACACCGCTATGTTCTTCCAGTCGTTGCTCATGTCGTCTTTGCTACCTTTCAGAGTTCTACTATAGGCAAATACTATAATATCAGCATCATCATCACAGTCGTCACCATCATTTATATCTACACGATTATCCGGATCACCGAAAGCCATGCGCACCCATACCCGGCTTTTGCTTACGCACCTGACTCCCTCTTCGTTCTTGAACTCAGAACTATGGACGGATAGGAATCACCACAAACAAACATCTCAATGACGATAATAGAAAAAAATGAAGCTGCTATTGCTGGTTCCCAATGAGCCTTCTAACTGCGCATCCTTACCCTGTCTAGACGTCTCCACTTTTTAGACATGTTATTATACCAGCACACCTTTATCCTTTTTCATATAGTCTTTTCATGCCACACACGGAGAGGTCGTGTGATCACCGCATATTAGACGGTCCGTTGTTCGGCCACGATAATACGAGACAAAAACCCAACAAAAACAACACGGGACTAATATGAATTGGCTGGGAAAGTCGGGCGAACAAGCGGGAGAATGCTGGCAGCATCGATGTCAATTTCGTTGACACCACCGATGTTGATTTTGCCTGCCTTTGACAGACTTTGCCTCACTTTAGAGGTTTCAATATTGCTAAGTATGCGAGCATTCGCGGTTGAACGGCCGGTCGGATTCGGCTGAGGGTGACGACACCGTGATCAGCAAGGCCGACAGTTAGTGCCTGGGAACGAAAAAGCCCAGACCCAACTAGACGACGCTACAACTTGTTGGTCAAAGCTAGTGTTGTCTATTTAGCTCATATGTATGGCTTGAGTGAATATTATCACAACAATAAAGCGGGTGTGGAACAACAGACAGAAAAATAGGGATCGATGAAAAAAAAACTAGAGTCAGTTGGCCTTATGGTTTTGTACTTAAGCAACGAATGTCTGTCTATAATTTTGCTGGAGTATACGCACATATCAATGTATATGAGCGTGGCTGAGGCAAGGGTTAGTGGCAGAATCGGCTATTCAACAAGCGAGCTTAAAAGCCGTACGAGAGACAAAAAACAATCGAAACATCACACACTGACATAAATGACCACCCAATATTTCCAAGGTACCCGAAACAATGTACCAGACCCACTGTTCGTGTGCGATCTAGGGCCATAGCGACGTGAAACGCGACAAGATCGGTATCAAGCTGCCAACTACTTTAATGCTTCGTCTACTTGTTCTGTTCTATATGCGCTGCTACTACTCATCTCTTTGGCTTCCAATAAGTCGGCTTCAGCACTAGCTGTTAACCAAGCGGTTCAGATGGCTCACATGCGTTCTGAGCTGTCGATTATCTATCTAGCTAACTAAAATTAGATGCACAAGCGTTCTGCAACAATCTCTGATTGACAATGGCTTACATTAGTGAAAAGCTGGAGCTACGTCATATGCCGCCCGCAACCGAAGGCGTTAATGATGAGGCCTGCGAGTTATAACCTGGCGTGGAACTCGCGTGTGCTATTCAATCTGGCCTGACCGGCTAAAACCCGCTCAAGAAACAAGCATACACTGCAATCTCTAAAGTTGCTCATCGAATAAAGAAGTTTCTTTTACTTCTAATGTCACAAACCAGAAACGGAGATAGATCACTAATTTCGTTAGAGGTTCTCTTCTAGCAAGTGTACTCCAGCTCAGGTTTACAGGCAGAATCAGGTTGTAAAGATAGCGTCTCGGACAAGACACCGTCCTTCAAAGTCCTATCGCGTTTCCCGTTGCGAGAAGAATCTTCCAAAAAATACAATGACTAACCCCAATTTAACCGCTTATTTACGTGGTGTAAAATAGTTCGGCTTGCTTCTAAGGCTATTTTGCTACATCTAAAAGCGACTTGACAAGGGCTCAATCATCGTTCTGGGCCTCACTGCTCGGAGCCTGCTTCCGACCATAGGTCCAGCGCAGTCTGTGAGCGTAGTGTGGTCTTGTTAGAATCGAGGACCTAGCACTTCTAAAGCTACTCTATCACTAAGACTAAGCGGAGGGTACAACTAGAAGTCCACCAAGATTCGAAACAAGTCAAAGGTTCCATGTCATCTTTCAACAAGTTCGACATCTACAGTGGCCAAGATTTACACATTGGCAAAGCCTCTCTGAAAATTGTGCACTCTAAACTGCTATTCACAAGGAGGAAGCCCGGCCTTCACTAAGTTATTCGACTGATCGGTATAAAAATATTACTTGGCTTGCTTATCGAGTAACTTGTGTTAGATCAGTGTCATTCACCCTCTCGGCATCTAATTTAACTTTTTGTCTGTTTAAAAATGCATTTTATCACTAGTAACAATAAAGCGGGTAAGTTCTGCACTGGAATGCTTACTGTATCTCTGATATGTATATCTTGTCAATGATCCGAAGGGCGTCCTTCTCGTGATACAGCGTTTACCACACCTATGCATCGGCTACACTGTCGTATCACGCTATAGCCACTATGCCGTTCTTCGTGCCGTCATTTCTAAAAATGTCAAAATACTAAGATGAACAGTGGCAGAAAAATGCGGATCACCCCTTATCTTCACCTTACGTGCACGTTTTTACGCAATGCGTCCACCGAAAACATTTTCAACCAATCAAGACAACACCCAGCCGTTTACAGATAACTAAAATCATGCGCTATGCACATGTCCGCTATTAACCGCGGAAGAACACCGCTAGTGGCGACGCCCTGATCAAAAAGCTGCACTTCACCGTCCATCGCGACGATATCTGACGGTTTGAAGAATCGAACCTAACGACAGATGTGGAACAAAATACTTAGCTTTTACACGCAATCTACAATTTGGCCGTCAGTGTTGAAGTGGCGGCCAATAACATTGGGGTTGTGGGATGCAACAATAACCTAACCCCGTTGAGTAAATAACTGATTTATTGTGCCCACACACAGGATGTATTCCATAAAAGCCAGAGATGTACACGCGAAAGCACAAACTCATCTGACCATTATCGCCACTAATTCTCGTTAAGGACTATAACTGTTTGAAATGTTTCCTACTGCTGTGGCCAAGGGACGCCTTGAAATAACGAAAGGATTCCTCCGCCGCCTGTAAGGGCTATCACCAGAGGCGACAGGCCGCTCAACTATAGCAACTGATCGACTGAAAGGTGCAAAGCACTTTACACGCTGAGGCTACTCTCGATCACGACGTTGGCCCAGCTATGTCCGCCGTAATAGCGATTGTAATAATGCTGATGTTAAAAACGCAGCCGCCTTTAAAAAGCGAGTATTTGAAGGGGTAGAATCCTATCTGTAAAATGAAAACATTGGCACTGATAGACTAGAAGAGTAAACAAAACTTCTCAGCCCTTGTTATCGTTATGCTGAACGGCACATGACCGTGCGCAAAACAGATGGATAACGATCCGCTTATACAAGTACTCATTCACGGCGTATTTCATCGTTAGGATAACTGTTGAATTAAGTACAATAGATTCATTGATATACGTTTCTTTGTACGCGTATTACATGCTGTACTTTCAGGATAATACTTAGAAGTAATTGTGTGCCCGTAACCGGTTCGATGCATAGTTTGGTTCTGCTGGAGGATCCCACCTAAAATTGCGAAGCTATCTGGGTCGGATCAAGGAAACTAAGTCGTTGACTAGGTTTTGACAAAAATGTGCTCGTATTTCTTCGTATGTCCGTTTGCTGTTTAAAGCAAGCCCATTTCCCTGCCTTGAACATGTATGGGCTTATCGCTTCGGAAGATATTCTTCAGCCAAAGTGTGGACCGTTTCTTCGCATTACGGGTTGAATAATCTCGCTTAGCCAATTCCAGGGCGAGTTGGCTCCAGGTAAGGAATGTGCGTGAAAATCACGTTGATCAACGCGATTCACAGAATAATAACACAATTCTAATTACAAGGGTCCTCAAGCCCCGGGTTGATGGGTCGTTCATTACACGCAGCTGGATTACACCTTCAAACGTTAGTCCTACGGTGTCGCGTGACCTTAGCACCGGATATCTGAGGTTATTCGATAATAACGAGAGCGTATGCACACGACGAAGATAAAAGGAGGATCAAGTTTAACTAGGAGTGGAGAAAGCGACGCAGGTGCGCTGCTTGATGGATAGAGACCGATATTCAGATACTAGTCGATCACTCAACGGCGGATCGAGGTCGAAATTAAGGAAAGCGCATCCCGAAAGGATGGAGGGGTCTACTTCGCAAAAATAACCAATCTGTCTTCAGTGCGAAAATAGAGCGAATAGCGAAACTGGCGTTCATGAGAGCATTCAGTTTAACTAAATTTGCTTGCAAAAAGTGAAACAATCCAGGATAAACGATCGGTTGTTCCACCCGATAAAATACACTAAAAAACTATGCATAGTAGTAGGTAACTTCTGCAATAGCTAGAAACCATCCTATATAGCGTTTCCATAGCTACTTTCCCAGAAACCCGTTGTCCTTGTTGATGTTTTACCCCAAGTCAACAGAGAACAATGAGCAGGCTCCATAATTCGAATTAAAAGTGCCTCTTTTGTTGTTTGTTGTTAGTTACAGCTTCGCTGTCCATAGGTTGGGCATTGTATCTGCTACATGTTGCAAAGAGAAATAGCTACCAATACAACGATATAACCTAGTCCATCAATAAGTGCGCACATGACTCCTCACGTCTGTCGATCTTTCCTTTTATAAAGCGCACTCTGACTAAAAGAGCCAGTCGGATATTAAGGTAACCAAATCAGTAACAGTGTACTTTCCTACGGTATGGTGTTCGTCTCAACGCATTCTCTCGATCGTCCATTTTTGAGACGCGAGGTACATCTCAAATAATCTAGATGGTATTGATCTGTCACTTTTATACACCGAAGACCAATTTTAATACAAGTGAATTGAGCGCAATCGTCTCCCGCATAGATCATCGCCACACACGCCCAATCAGTAGGCAAATAAACATAGTTCTCAACGAGGGACAGTAACATTCTACACAGAACACAGGTAGACTCACCGCGTTCAAATGCTGTTTCCGTTGCCCAGTCACACTCATATCGCGGACAGAGCTATGCGTAGACGACTCTAGTAGATAGTCAGATGGACTCGGGAGTTAGGTACGAGAAGGTCGTGAACTCGGCACTCTGCGACACCTTCATTGTTCCTACTATTTTTTCATAGGCGCAACAACCTTCTGCAGCAGCTGGTGCTTCCGGAGGGGAGAGCCAAGCAAACTTTCCTGAATCGGGCGAGCTTCAAGGGTAATGTGTTGTTGCAAATTGCAGGATTACCGAACATTGCAGAATCATTGTACCCATTCCGCGGTCTATCTCGCAGGGTTAACTAGATATATATGTGTAGAACACAACGCTGAGTGCGGAGCGACCCGATGCTGCTCGACTAACGAACTTACCTCGAATAGAGACTCGAAAGGCCATAATAGCTCCATGCTTAATCTCGTTTGTGAGTGCTTCGACTGTCTTATTGCTCCTCCTTAACTGAGTTTGTTCTGGGACCCCCGATTAAATTGCAGATGAGATAGTACTTGCGACTGTTTTATGCATAGGATATGCCCAGCCATGCACTGAAGTTCAGAATCGGCTAAACAGCGTAGCTAGAGGGATATGTTCTACAGCGTCTCTTCGTGGGACAGTACACAAGCAGTCAAAACAACGCAGAGAGCAATAGTGTTTATCGAGTATAGATAACCTGGAAGGGAATATTAATAACATGCTGGAAATTTATATATTGAATCGGATGTTGTTAGTACAAATATAACCTGACTTGGCAAGTCTTTTGGCTTTATTGCTTTCACAGAGTTGCATATGAAGTATTTGCAAACAACCCGAGCAATTATATGCCTAACTCGAGACCATCATAAATTCACTGTTGTACGTTCCTCTTGAAGTACCCACGGTGGGTTTTCTGCTGTATTTCTTCCGATCTGGTACAGAGAGACCTACTTTAGACAGATAGTCAAACCCCATGGTGTAGACGGTCGGTTGCAGGTAGTTCGAATACATTTTAAAAGCTGATAGCCACGATGGTAAAATTAAAATTTAATTAAAAAGACATAGGTTTTTTCAGAACCAAGTGTAGCAGATCAACGTGTGGTACTTACGTCAAGCTAAAATGTTACGCAATATATTGCTTTCAATCTGTATATGAATCGATCTATCAAGAATCTTCGGGGGCGGGGGGCGGGGGCTATCATAATGTCAATCAATTTGACCTTCGAGCTGATCTCAGTCATTATAAGATTCGCGAAGCAGGATCTATCGTAGCGTCATATTCAACAAACAACGGAAATTATTTCGTTGCTTGTAGAATCTTTAAGAGGACACACTCGTTGCATGCTGTCTCAGTTTTTGCCTAAATGTAGAAACCAATCTACCAGGCACAGAACTACGTCCGCAGACCCTTTGCTGAGCATTCCACTTAGGTGGCTACTCTTATAATATTGCGTCCGTGCATTGTTGTCGTCGCCGTTGTTGTTGCTTTGTGTCTGTATGAAGTACTTTTCAAGTTGACGGAAGCTTTGCCGCCGTTCTGGCAGGTCTTACCCATCAACCGTTACTATTTGTCCACTCCGTATTTGTGACCCCTCGCTGCGTTAAGCTGTGCGTAGATCTCTCATTCGCCTGCCTATCACCTTGTTTCTATTTGATGGCTGATTTCAGTGCGCAAGAGAAGCAGACGAGTGAGCGATAAGGTCGGTGGGAGTTTGGGCCATCTTCTCTTTGATTTTTCTACAGGAAACAGACGGGCAGTTACAACTACCAACTGGTCGTCAACGGACGCTTTACGAAAAGTTAAATAGCTGTAGTCAGTAAGAAATCTTCAAACAACGTGATCCCGTCCCCGATCGACAGACGACAAGTTGCGGCCGCCAATCACTATAACTCTTCGTCCATACCAGCGGCAGCAGCATGAGCATTTAACAGCGTCAGTCTGACATCAGAAGTCAACACATATCTGTGCTTAGTTGGTGGCTTATACATGCTTACTTGACTGGTTGGCTGACGGATGAGCGATTACGCCTGAATCTATAATTTATCTATGGCAACAGCGGCAGCAGACGTCGCAGTAGCAGCGTCCGGTCGCCTCGTCTTCGCCTTACGTCATGGTGGCGCAAATCAGATTGGGGTTACCGTTAGGCCACGACTGGCGAGTCAACTTTCAGGTAGAGGAAAGCCATAAATTACTGCATTACACGAATTACGAATTAAAAAGCGGAAATTATTCGAAAGAAGTAAAGGAGGCAAGCAACAGGCATAGGCGGTCTACTACGAAGCTTTACAGGCCTTGCAGGCTCACCAGAGTTACTTGTTAGTGCTCGTAAAAAGAGCATTCGAGCGGAATGTCGACAAAGTTGAGCCGTTATTCCGTGAAGTCGAAAGGTAATTAACATAAACAATTTAACATTGAGGCTAAATTCATTAATAGAGCAATTGGGTCTGAGTCGAGCTTCCAAAACAAAATGTCCTCCTTATTTAAATCAGCTATACTCAACACAAACATTAGATGGCATAACTCTTCCATGAAGACTGCATAAGCGTCTACACATTTATCGGCTTCGCCCGAGAAGTGGCTTCAAATTGGCTAACATTGCAGACGTTAACTGTATTGTTAAAGGTCAATGTCATTGAAGGAATTGCTTTGAAACAACAAAATAAACGACGACCGTATATTGTATCAAAAATTCTATCTCAAGATACGTGTTCCGTCCGCTGAGAGCGGCGCCGCCTCGTACCCGGTGTTGCCCCCTTGCGATCATGATACTACCCAGCGTCCTGTTTTCTTTGTCAGACCGCTCTAATAGATATGTGATAGCTGACAATTGGTCTTACCGGATATTTACCAATCAGTTATCTCCAATTTAATAACACTGCATGGATAGATACGCCTACCGCCTTATTTCTCCTGTGGAGTAATCTCTTTTCATTCACGACCGATTGGTCTCGAATGTAATTTAAACACCGTTACCGCTCGGTGCAAACAGCAGTTATTACGACTATGCGAGTACTAGTCGTTCTTTATCACGTCAGCGAACATCGTTTCCCGAGCCCGCCACTTTTTTCGTTGCCCTCCATGTTTTTTATGGTCTGTGTAGAGATCGTGCCCTTACGAACATTTCTTTCGATTTCGTGTCTTCAATATCGCTGTCCTGGAGCAGTGGTCATTCAGACGGCGCGTGCGCGGCGGTGGCGGCGGCTGCGGGGTCGGCTCCTGCAATCCACATCGACACTCGTTCGCCAGCCGTGCAATGACCAGGCACCGTACCTTCGTGGTATGTTCTCTGGCATCGTTTTTCTTTTGGTACTCGCTCAAGATTTTAATCTTTGTTCTTCCACGCTCCGCGCGCATGCACTTTGTCGTTCCCAGCCCGCCAGCAATTACCATTGCTTACGACAGTTTGGATGTTTGTACAAACGTCAGACCACCATCACAGCGATACGCCGCCATCTTCAAGGGATCTTTTCTTGTCACCGCTGCTCCTGTCTTATGCTCCTTTCAGGTTGCCTGTCTTAATGGACGTCTTCCCGCAACGATTAGACGGACAAACGGATGACCGTGGACAGAAAAAATTAAAAGGAGCCTCAAGCAGCCAAGGGCGCTTATATGGCGGCGCCTATGTCCGTTGATTGCGTTTTTAAAGTGTTTTCGTATGTGATTATAATTGTTGCCACTGGCGCTGCTTCGATAAGTATTGCACGTGCAGTTGGTATGAACGACAGAAATGTACGTTATAAGAACGTAGAAAAAAGAGAAAATTCAGAGTTGAAGACAAATGAAAATAGCGATGTTAATTGGTTCAAGCCAATGCCGAACGTGAGATCGCGTAAGTATGTGTGTCAAGATGAAGCTCACATGAAGGGGTGCAAAAATATCGGAAGCTCTGACGAATGTAAGTTCGGTACCATTAGAACAATTCTATTACTTACTTAATGTTACAGAAACACTGTAAGCAGGTATGTAATTAAAACTAATCGCAAGATGTCTGCGATCCTCGTAATGAACGTGCGGTCCGGTAGCATATCTGCTTTGAGTCGGCCGTCAGAGTTGACATATCTTGATGATGTACAGCTTAATCTAAGTAGTTAGTTAGGGACGAGGTAACGGTACGTAGCACTTGAAGCGTCTAGAGAAATGAAAGTAGGTCGAGAACATTTGGGATGAATAAAAGGCAATAACTTCGGAGTCGAGTAGACTTGTGTAAATGGGACCATAGAAAAAACACAATCGGTAAACCAAGTGGCTAGCGAAACATGGATAGCAGACGCTAGTTAGACGACAAACATCGTTTACTGCGACAGAGGTGAGTGGAACAGACCGAAGCAGGACGATATCGTTCGAACGCGCTACGGGAATACTCATAACTTTTCCACGCATCGCACCTCTATGCATAATTAGTATAGCCAAGCAAAGTCATAATAGAGGAACCTATTCATATTTACAGGAACGCATCGGATAAACACACACAAAGTAAAACAGAAATAAGTATTAGAAACAGTATGAATCAACTGCAGGCTTACCTACATTCAAGCTATAGGGGTCACAGTTAGTTTCGATCAGTTATCTGTGCCCACGTTATATCTGTACTCTGACAGTCTCAGTGGTACTATACTTAGCGTATATGACGGAGGGCAATAACATAAGGCGGGAGCTAACTATGGGTGACACTAGAATAAGTATGATAGTTGCGCTATAGACAGCGTATAGATAGATACCCGCACAAGTTTCGCAGCACCGTTTGGACATGAGAGGCGTACCCCAATCATTTTTTTCACGATATTAGCGTCCGATTAAAGGCGTCACTAATGATCACGTTTGCCTTGCTATAATATCGTATCGCTAATGGCAAAATGGCACATTTCATTTACGGAATACCCCATTTTGAAAGCGATGGCCGCATGGTTAGTTTGAAATGTTGGCCTACGTTTAGGAAAATTGTCAACAATGAGTAGTCGTATCAATTTCAGAAGTCTTTCAAAGGTCACTTTACTACAAATAATATTGTACAATAATAATAACAATCATACATTTCCTATGATTCGTGTCCAACAACAACATGTCCTATGTTGTTGTTACCGTGAATCGAACATTTGAAGTGCTTGTTAAGTTTACCTTTCGACATCTTCATCACTTCGGTGAGCATTTTTGACCAATTACAAAGCTTTCTATCACCGACAGTGATGATCAGAGACCTAACTGGGGCAGTGGTAATGATGCTGAAGGCTACGTTGTATAAACTTAACAATAAAGGACAAAGGCCTTTCCGTGGCGCCCTAAACGATTTAGCTATCATCTGCGCAGCGATTGAATAGAGACTATAGTTGTACTACTCGTTGCTTCAAGTCATACAAAGGCGGAATAGACGTAACTCTGATCACTCGGTTGTGATTTGTCAATCCCGCTCGCGTGGCTACGCGTGAAACAGAAAACTCACGCAAAAGTCTCGTTACGTTACCAAGGCAGCATCTAGCACGAGTTTTCGATTAGTTAGCCAAGCTGAGAACTGCCTCTTTGTCCTTTTAACCAATTTGGCCGATTTTAGTTGCGCTCTAAACTATATAAATAGGTCAACTATAGGTTTACCTTATCTACTATTACTAGTTACTATAGAATATTTATCCAATATTACATTCTGAATCAAAACTCTCAGCCGACGTTAAATGTAATTGGTTGATGGAACGTCGATAAGCAATGACCATTTACTCTGTTTTCGATGTAGTTAATCTACTAAAGAATATGTAACGGTTCCCTTGATATACACATACATGTACGTATGCACATGATGCTTATGTACAGGCTTTTACTTTACCAGGAGCGACTGCTATTTCGGACCATGGTTCCGTTGCCTGGTCTTCGATGGACGCATGCAAAATACGAAAAAACAACATAGAAATCTACTTGTCTATCAGCATCTGCCGAAGGAAAACTCTTTTACTTAGTTGGGGTGCAGGAGTTGCAGCAAATGCTGCGAATCTTTGACATAACCACAGAAAATGGCATCCAAGAAGACTACATGAATTTGAATGCCGATAATAAGCGCGCTCACGTTTCGCGTTTAACGCTCGGCACCACCGTTATATATATATATATATATAACAAAACATTTCGGACATAATAGGTGCCTGTTCTCACGAAGACCGCCCATATTGGCGCCGAATATGATGGCCTATCTACATCATTGGGACAAGGCAAACTTCTCCTCTTTAACCGTCTTCTTGTTACGGGCGGAGTTATTGTTGCCGCAAATGTCGTATCTATGCATCGCATCATCGTGGTTCCAGCTACAAGACTGATTACACAAGATTGGTCCCAATAGCCGGTCGACCTATCGTTCGTTTACCCCAGCGGAAATCATATTCATTTCTTTATACTCAGAGAAAAGTAGGCAGACTCTTATACTAGTAGTGATACAACCGATCAGTGTTTGCTGCACTTCCCTCTACCTATCTTACTATACATATCTACGCGGGAGACCATAACATATTAATGGTAACAGGAAAATGCGACTGGCGATTCCCGTAAAGATAGTTCTTGTGCTTTGAAACCGTGTAGACAACGTCACAGGTCGACCCTATGCAACAGAAGCAGGAAAGCGGCGGGTCACAACAGGGGAGCAGTCAATTGTAGTGGTGTTCTCTTGGGTGGAGGATGTTTTCAATGCAGGATCGCATATTGCCTCTGTTACAAGTCCGCCATACACCGCTTGGGAAAACTGGCGCTTGACGATGCTGATTTTGTCGCTGATGCTTACGATGATACGATGTTACGAACAGAGCATCCGTGATTTCCTCGGCATTGTATACTGATGAGTTTTCCTGTGTGGCCTTAGTGCAGAAACACGCGGGTCGTCAGGATTGGAAACAGGGTGCAGTTGAACTTCCAGTCAAGTTGCGCGTTAAGACCTATAGGCTAATTTCAATGAACACGCCACAGGTGTATACCGTAATGTTGCATATAGTGGTAAGACACTGGATCTACACATCTACCTTGGTATACCATGTTTTCTTTACCAACTAGTTGATGCTATTCGGGGCATGCAAAACAGACACCTGTCTCAAAGCGAACTTTTAACATTCAAGCGTTTAATGAAACGATCAATACATACGATGTGACCGTTCTGCATGTTCTCACAGCATGATATCCACGTACAGCACGTATGTATTCTTCACCTTTGTAAACGCGTTTCGAGTTGGATGGTCTAGTAAACAGGCTGCTTTAGCTTACTAGTAGAATATGGGCGCGAAAATTTTATGTTGTCCTAATTACCTTAAAGGATTCGTAGGATTTTTCACGGACACAAGTTAGACGCCATATCTCTTCTACTTTACGCCTTGTCGAAGATAGTACGAACGCTAACTATGTTATACTATCTGAATAGCTTTTGGCCATCTTACTAATTTGGTACAGCTTCACATCATTTCCGATAGAGGATTATTAGAAAAACGTCGCTGCGGTGATCGTGTTTTCTCTTCAAATACACTTATTCAAAAATTAGTATCATCACTTCAGCAGGAACTTACTGTGTCGTCGTTGTCGATCGATTGGGTTCATGATGGATATCTTCGTTTTCGTCTTCATCCACTGAAAAAAAGAACAAGCACAGATATTTTACTAATGATGCCGAATTTCAATTATTTGATAACTAAGAATAATCGCATACACATGTGAGTTCATCTTTGGCTATAGTCGAGTTACACTAAGCATCATTTGCCACCTGCAGGTTCGGGATCTAACTGGTGGAAGCAAGCTTGAATTCTATTAGGAACTTTGCTGCTACCGCTGCAGCACCATTGAATCGTATCTTCTTTTCGGCCTGCGAGATAACCCAGTATAATGTTAGAGGCCACTACCCCTGCTTCGACATCACCGACAAAACAAAAGGTTGACACAATTGATGCCATAGCCCACAGCCGTGGATGCTGTGTGATGACGCGGACAGCCTGGGCTCTAGCTGCGATCGCCAAATGTAAATTCGATAATCCCATTAGTGGAACACGACTAGGGTACGACTGTCATTGGCAGTCCGCCATTGAATCCGGCTCCTTGCAGTTTTCAATCGGCTATGCAGACATACAAATTGATATCCATATGTACGTGCTGCATAGGTCCGCAAAGGACTCGGACACGGTAGACACTCTAGGGCTCTGGATACTACACACCTTTCGCTGTCGTCCTACTGTCATTTGCACTGCTGAGCGAACCCACTGTAAGTAGCATTACGCGGCAGCAGCCGCAAGCCGTCGCGTAAATAAGTGCTCTCGACCAAACTTAGGAGTCCAACTCGAGCAGAAGCCAGACCTTAGCTAACGTTATATTCGCAGAATCAGATCGAGCGAGCTTACTCGAATGAATGTTCGCCGGCGCTGGGGGGTTGACGCTAAACCTATTAGTATTGGGATTAGAAGCAGGCGATGCCCATTGTCAAAAGGAGGACTCTGGATGCTTGAAGCTAAGGTCTACGAACATTTTGCCCGCTTTGCATCATTGATGTAATCTCTACCTGCGTCTTCTTGATAATGCGATATGTCAATTGAAATATCATCCTTTTACTGCACAGCTTAATGCACTTACTGACTCATCAATATGAAGTGATCTTTGTCTATTTGTATACTGCATCGTGTGCATGTATTTTTGTACATTTTTCATGTTACCACACAGAGTTGCTTTTGTTGTTGTTGACAGAATATTGTTAGCGAAAGGATAGGAGAAAATCGGCATAATGGGCTTCATTACAGACTTTAAATATCTGCGTTTGTAAACGTTGTAGGTTAACAAATGGCTTTTGGCATCTTCACTCATAACGATCAACAATGCTGTGATACTGACATTCTACGATTGAAAACGTGTTTAATTGTGTTACACAGATTAGGTATAAGTCTATATCTAGGGCCCCTCGTAGTAAAATACGTGTTTTGTGTTGAAACCGTATTTTTGACTGGTGCATGCTTACGTCCCGACCAGTTCCATTCCTTAGTTACTAAAGCTCACCATCAGAACTTCCAGAAAAAGAGTGCGATGTAGCTGGATGTTTCGTGCAAACGGCGCACATTAAGCGATACAATGAAACCGTCGAAGTACGCTCATCAGGACACTATTTACTTTTAAGGGCGACATACGGAAATTCGGTACTATTCAACGTCTTATATGACACTAACACGCATAAGCACTCCTGTCCTCGTACATTGCTGCTAAAGCCACCGTTGATGAATATCCAATATGTTAAGTAATACGCCTATACAGACGCACTACGGCAGCACAGCTCACCCAGAGGCCGTCGTCGTGCGTACCGGGAAGACTGAGCCTGGTTAGTGAACGGTGGCGAGCCATAGGTATCCCATTGTTCCAGTCCTGGGAAGTGACCTATGTAGGGTTACGTACTTTTTTGTGGGAACGGACGCGCCACGTTTCTACTCGTCGACGCGAAGGGGATCTCTGAGTATAACGTTGCACGTACATAGTGCCATCGTGTTGTACATATAGAATGTGTATGTGTCCCTCTGTTAGCCTGTACGAACAAAAGGGCGGCACCGCCGACCGTCCATACCAACGAGAGAAATGCAAGTTGTCGCTTTTGTTGTCGCTGGCCAATAGATATTTCGAAGAGGAAAAGTCCCGAGGCAAACCGGTATAACAGAACCGGTAGAACACACGGCTACCAGCCAACGAGGAACGGTGTATCTAATAGCGGGACGGCCAGTCGCAACGTCGATTTAGCTACGGTTGCATGCTTCCTATTTTCTGGTGAAGCGAACTCTAGCTGAGTCTGGCATGGACGCTTTCAGCACAATCTACCATCATCATAGCCATCAGCACAGCACCGACCGCAGCAGCGTTTCTTCTCGTATTTGGTCAGTCACACGCACGCAAGACATACACGTGGACAAATAGCCTTAAAACGGCTGACATATTCAAACACACAAAACACGGTATACTGCAACCATAAAGCGCACCCGGTAGACAAGCGTGCTCTGACGCAGGCAGTCAACAATGCACTAGTAGGCCTGCCACGACCAAAAACACGGCACCGAAGAAGACAGACTTGTCGTGAAAAACATACGCGGTATGTGTCTTTGGCTTGGGGGCTACCTGCAGCAGAAGCAGCATACCTACGGTATTTAGCTGCTGGCTTTCCAGCGGGTGCGCTGCACCCATTTCCAGCGTCTTCTTTCTCACACGTATTTGATGTAGAGGGGTGGGTTAGTAAGGAAACGACTTCTGAGGACGACAACCAGTCGAGGATAGGCAGGAGGCAAAGGTACCAGCAGCAGCGAATACACCCGGAAGTGAGCTGCTGCATACGCAACTCTAGTACATCCGGTGATAACGGAAACGCTTCAAGGGGCACTGAAGCAGCAGAAGCCATTCGGCAGGACAGGGCGTCTCTTGGTCCTAGTATATAGCTGCTGATTCTCCGCTGCGGCTACTGCATGTCGTCCTGTTTTCTGGCTAAGAGTTTGCGCAATTGCAACAAACATTGTCGCTCTTAAAGTTCCTGGTGCTTAGCTAAAGCTGTACTTATCATCAAACTACATCTATACGACTTCTGTCTGCCTGTCAGACAAGGGTGAAGGAGCATAAGAAGTGGCAACAAAGTTGACGACTAGCTGTCGTCTAGAAAAGTAGGCAACGAGAGCGATTGTTAGCTCAAGAGAACTGGCTTTGTGATACTATAATAACGCATGGTAACATCATTCCGATGATTATTATACCACTGTTTTTGTAAACTAAACTGATAAATTTGTGCTTCGTTTCTAAAAAATATGGATTTACTCATATTACATTAATGAAGAACGTACGTGTATTGCCCCATACCTGCTTTGGGTTGAGCTTGGTCAGGAAACCCATTTTTGGAACTGGAAATAGATTTTTTAAAAATATGCTATTCAGTCGGCATCAACGATTATGGTTTTTAGGTTAAACCATCTGGGGGACATATTCTTCTCTAAAATGAATCACATATACCGAGTTTAGTGGCTAAAATAATATCAACTTCAACTTGAAATAGTTATCAATCAACTGAACGTTCACATAAAATAGTGGGTCTTTTAGGTATCGGTTTTCTATGCGTTTCTCGTAAAAGCTTGCAAGTCTCTCAGCGTCTACTCTAGGTTTTCTTAGAGAAAATGTTACGCCTACACTTTCCGCACGCCTCATCTATCACAGTTTTCCCCAAAACCGTTAAGCCTAGCTATGAAATTGCGCCGATACGTTTTCCCGTGTTATACGCAGCTCATCAGTGCAACATTTTCCTACATGCTCATATGTTATGGTGGCCAACTCTCCATCCGATACGGATTCGGGTGAGTCAACGTCGTCTCTGAGTCCCAATGCTGAATCATTTCAGCCCGTAGACCCGTTTGCGTCTTGAGCAAATGAATTCCTACATAGCAACTATTGCCCGAGTCGAGAGAGCATCTGTTTCTTGATATAGCCCTTGCAGAACTAGTGCGTTGAATAACACCTTACTTTGAAAGTTTGTTGGTAGGGGTACGATGACCGATATTTTCCTAAGACAACGGATAGTCGGAAAAGGCCGAGTGAAAACAGGCGCTGTTTCGAAACCGCTGCGACTACGAGGTGGAGTATTGAGGACTGAAGCCAGCGGCAGTCGGAAGAGAACACCGTAGGAACGAAATCAAAATCTGATTGATAATTTGGGAATTAAGTTGGCTAAAAGTGATCCCTTGCCGACATACGTTGGCGAAAAACCCAGCCGAGGATGACTGCAGGGCTCATAAGTTGTGCCAATGGGAGACTACTGAATTCCCCGAAGACCTAGTGAATCCTAGAAGACAGACGCCAGACGTCCACAGTACGATACCTAGGGACCTGGGGAATAGCGAGAGTCCGTGTAGCGCAGATTTCAATCAACGAAGTGGGCTGGCCAGCTCCTCTTCTACCTTCAAGCCTCTCCTAAGTTATTGTAGAGTTTGGAGCAAATCTGTGGGTAAAGCGAGCAAAACGGAGACCGAGATTAGGTGGCTTGGCCTGGATCAGCGCATTCTGCACTAACGGGACCTTTTTGTGTGTAGTCATCTTGCTGATAGTTGACATCAATCTACCTGAGCTTGCTTCTATGTAGCAAAAGGATTAATACTGCAGTTTCACCGATGGCCGAAGTAGTGACCGTGCAAGACACCGTGCAACACCGGTTAAGGCTAGTATTGGATTCACTGTCTGTTGGCCTGCAGTGAATAAGAGGCTGGTAGCTCTATTTACCTACGCTCAACTGTCATTTGCTCGTCCAAGTCATGCCACCTATTCGTAATGGCAGTGATAAGATATTACCGAGAGTTAAACTATAGTTAATAGATAAACTATCTTTAATACAATTGAGAAGAATTAATAAATCCAAGAATCACTGTCTGTGTTATTTGTGCGTTATAGGGCAAGCAATGTGCTGCTCTTACCTGCTGCTAGCATATTTTCTGGTAGGCCAGCAAGATAACGTTCGTCATTTGCTCAATTAGTCACCATAATTTGGTTTTTGCAGTGACTTCATCGGACCGGTGGTAGAAGGAGCTCTATGACGACTTTGTTTGTTCAGCCTTCCTTATGGTGTTCAACAAACAGCTAGTCGATTACTCCGAAAGTTTTTCGGCCAAATCCGGATGAATCAACTAGCGAGTGAGCACACAGGTTTAAACAAGCAGTCATGGTAAGATGGAGTCAGTCGAACGAAGCGGGATCTGTAAGGCAGCTGCAACACCAACGGCCAGTTTTGACGATGAAGCTAAACCCAGTCAGAGTGTGCCTGTGTGTGTCTATGTAGAGTTAGTCCTTCGCGCATCAATAGTAGCTCGGGTGATAGATCAGGCAGCGCTCTAACAGCCGTCCCATCTCGACGGTTCGACTTGCTGCTCTGTGACCGCGCGTCACAACAGTACAAGCAACATTAGTCCAAGTAGCTGGCCCAGATGGCGAGTGGACGCTTGCGGCTTCGACGCGTTCTGCTACCGTTCGCATCCGGCGAAACTCGAGAAGTTAAACAGCCACAACGGCGTTAAAAAAAAAAGCGAGCGAGCGCGCAATAGAGAAAAAGTGAAAGGAACTGAACCCGCAATTGAACGACGGGGAACGAACATCGAGCGGGGGTGGAGCGAGGTGGATGGATTAAACGATTTTTGGAGTCCCCAAAAAGCAGCAAGTACAACTCGAGTTACTCGAGGGCCCGTTGACCAGTGATCGATGGAACCTACGCGGCCAGATAAACGCTCCTGTTTTCCTCTGTTTCATTCGAGTTTGAGAGCGAACGCCTAAGCGGGTCGTTGGTTGACTGCAGCCGCAGGTCAAATATAGACTAACATTCACCACCGTCGTTGACGCCGCTGTTGTCATCCAATGGGCAAAGCGAGCACGTCGAAATAGGATCGGGTAACGCGGACTTTCGTCACTCGCGACACATAGCGCTATTAATAACAGTGGTACCCGTGTGGAAAGCAGACGACAACAACAGCAGAAAATCTTCTCTTTGGCGCGCATCTCGTGTCCCTACATCCATTCCATCATCCTCTGATGGGTGGGCCCATAGCTTCCGATTTAGGCCAACGAATAACAACAACAACAGCAGCAGCAAAGTACGAAACCACGAACAGCAGCTGACAAAACGACATGGTCTCTCTGGCTTGATCGTTTTTCTTTTCTCGTATTCCCGTTTATTTACATTAGGGGTTGCGTCCTGTGAGCCGTAGTCTAACAATCAGCAGCCCATGGTGGGCCGCCAGTGGAGGCAATCAGCAGTAGTTCTTTTTTTTTTCCAGTTACGTCCAATCATCTATATCTAGTCTCACTGATATTCGTGAGTGTCCTTTAAAATTGCTCCAATCTGCAATGTCAGGCCTGATGAAACATGACTTCCTGTTCATTATCCAAGTTCACACTTACACGTTCAAGGAGACTTATATTGGTAGTCGGGCGTGCGTCAGCTAAACGAGAGCTTGTCTAGCGATTCCTCTTCATCAGATCATAGATATTTCTTCAGTTTCTAATCTACGACGTAAGCTCCGACCACTGTCCTTTCTGCCACGTGTCCCCTGCTCTACTCTGAGCCAGCTGAGTTCTCGTTTTCGGCCTGTGTCGTCTTTGCTCTCGTCTGATTTTCCTCACACAATGTCACTCTCTCATCGCACATCTCGTTCATGCCTTAAGAGCTCATCCAATTATCTCAAGGAGCCGCTGGTTCTTTTGTAGCTCGTAGATCGTATTCAATACTGTGCACTGTATTTAGCGTACTATCACTGTACTACCAACTCGGCTGGCCAGCTATTCCTTTTTGCTGAACATATACGCTTAGCACCCGCTAGACGCCAGGCCAATCTCTCGGGCTACATGTACCCATCGAGCAGTATAACCCTCTTGGATCAAGCAAGTGGTAGCAGAAGTCTAGTTACCGTGGGGGGTCGCTGATAGCACAGTGGGTCAAACATCACTAGCGCCTAACGTTGTCAGAAGAGGACTCCCAACCACTCATTCCTAGCAAAACGTTCACTGTCGCCCGGGTCCAGATGGGAGATTCTTTTTCCTAAAGGCGTCCCGGCAAACGGCGGTACCGCCACATCTCCGCGTGAAAAGTGTCCTTTTATTCTCGTTTTAGCTTTGTCTAGATGCGCTCCATCTCATCTTGCCCTGAAGAGTCTCGACACGCGACCGCTCTCAAGGGCTCATCGGAACTCCGCGAGCTCTCTGAGCTAGACGAGCAAACTGAGAGAAACCACTAGACTACTACCAGCCGACAAGGATCCAGCAGTCAGCTCAAAGCGTAGGTGCCTGCTTCATCCAGGAGAAGGCTCAAACAGATCGAACAGCACCGGCGATCAACGCGACGGAATTGGCTGCCACTACTGCCGCTGTCGCAGAGGTGGCCATGGCACAGTGAACGTCGCCCGCACAGATCTGTGGCCCGGATCAAGTAGGTGGAACCAGCTAGAGCAGGCTTTGCTGCTCCTATGGGAAAAGATGGGGCCCTTCTTATTGAAATTCCTTCGGCCCCACGCCTTCTGAGTCTCTGTCCCATCGACGATGGCCGGGAGAGGATAGCGACTAAGCGGGCTGCCAGCAGCGACCGAAAGCAGCGACTTCGAGTCAACAGCAGCAGCAGCACCAGACATCGAAGGAACAGTAGGTATTAGCACAGCAAGATCCCCTGATTCCAGCATCGGCTTTCGCGCCGCCAGAGCTCCACATACGAAACACGGCAAGCCTTAGGAAACCCTTGTCGACTCCCTTTTCCCGGACGAGATTCAATTCCTCACACTGGTAGCTTCGGCAATTCTGTGTTTCTCTCCAGTCTCCGCCAATAAGAGATTCGTGTTGTCTCCATATTTGCTACTAACGCTCCGAGGTCCAATAGTTTTCACACTAGCGATACAAACAACCCTAGTGAAGCCACTGAGATCCTGAGAATCTTGCTAAAAGATGGGGGCAGGAAGCTCGCCCTCGGGATTCAGTTATAGGAGCGGTAACAGCTGGTCGGGGTCAGCGATTATTGTGCCATTATAAGCTAAGCAAGGGCGGCCAAGGCAGCCAAAGCAACACGAAGAACTTATGGTTGTTAATAAAAGTATAAGAACTACATATGTTGGCTAAGCAAACAGCGTCTGACGTTGGTCCTTATCATGTGATAGTTAGGTGGATTGAGTTCGCTGTACGTCAATCTGCCCAGGTTCACCTATATTGCCTCACTTTGGAGACCTAACACATTACAGACGCATTAATGACTGCCATTATTCTATTACTGTAGCTGCTCGCAGACGGGTTTCAGACTTCAGTGCGATGACCCGCCAGCTGCTTCGTCGCTCACAACCCTTCCAATAACACTGCGCAGATATGTTACTGCAGTCATTAAAAGATCTTTATAGTGTTAACACTGCGTTGACCGACATTTCATATATGCTCGTTTCTACCATGCACGGTCAAAATGACCGATCCTGGAAAAAAGGTTTGTGTTTATAATTAAATGTGAAGTTTTTAATAACATCTCAATGGTGATATGGTGGTCTCGAGTACATGAACTTGTAAAAAATTTACAAATAATCAAATTAACTGGTAGTGGTAGGCTTAGTGTTAAACGTATATTTTGTATATATGTTTTTACAAAGTTTCCATTGTCACTTAACTAAGGTAAATCATGCTCTAAATCAGTATATGTATATAGTAAACGGTTATTTGTCTACGGCTCTCCTAATTTTTTACTATCTATATATATACGTGTGTAATAGACGACTGTAGAGGGTGCCTATATCATGGCTAACGGGCAACGGTGTCAGCTAGCACGAAATCATCGTGAGAATCAATCGTGGTCTTCCATCTGTGTTCTCTGAGCAGTTAGGCTTATGGTTATGCTTAGCGTTGTTGCAGATATCTAATATTTAGTGGATTAGCGTGTGTGTCTGTATATCTATTTATGTGCGTCTTCCTATTGCCATTAATAGTTGTTTCTTTCTATTGCCGCAGCTAATGTCGCCTCCGCTCGATCTATACCAGAACGGGAAGTCCGAAGTAGAATGAGATGAAACGAGAATTCAGCTAGGACGTGAGATCGTTCGTCCTCAGACAAAGATAAATACAGGCCGACACAGAAAGGCAGCTCAAATCAGGTTGCCGGCCCGAAAACAATTCGTAGAGGCTCCCATGAAAGGTAGGGTAACCAAGTCGAACCAGCTTCAACTAAGCTCACATTCGATATGTCTCGTTTCCCCTCGCGGTTTTCTTTCCTCTTATATTTCTCAGTATAAAGTTCTTCGTAAATATGGGCCAACGCTGCGAGTCAGACTCTGACGGCTCTGACGCTCCTCGTCGTCGTCAACGAAGGAGAGAACGGCCACCATTTCCATCCATATTCCAATTGGTCATAGAATTATACGGCTATCGACTTCCCCAGCGGGTCGCCAATGATGCCATCGTATACATGTGCACTCCGTATAGCGGAACTAAGCAGTTTGCAGTAGCGCCCAACGGGATTGTGGCGTTTGTAGGACCGTCAAGTCGACTTATACTTCCCTGCCAGCTGCCGAGCGTTACACAGAGCTTGAGCGTAAGAAATGGAGCTAAGGGGAGACCGGATCAACTGAGCCCGCCAGTGGCATTCAAATGCATATTGCGCTGATCCATTCAGGAAAAAAGGGTTTGGTTTATTCCAAACAAACGGATTTTGTTTGGACGAGGAAATCACTGGGGGCATCTGTGGGTACAGCTCCTACGCCCAAAACTACAATTTTTTTTATGATCTGGTGGGCGAAATGAAAAAGAATCGACATACAAATAGATTTCAGCTATTGGCCTCGTCCAAATGAGGAAATCGAAGCAGCAGGGGAAGGCAAGCAGCAACTTATATCACATGATTCACACGAGCTAAAAGACATCTTACGTGTTTGGCTGTAGCCCGTGCTTCGTATTGGATCATGCCGACGACGAATCCTATGGTATCTTCTAGAGCTTTCAATGACGAGGAAACAGTCCAAGAACTCAAGAAGGAAGCGTGAAAGAACGGACGTACAGCGACCCAAGACACGCGTAGTGTAATTTATCTCATCTCCATCGTGGAAAGTAATTTAGATATGAATAAATTAAGCCCAACTCGTCAGCAAACGATATCGACAATGATAAATCAGGGCACTTATTCAACTGTACCCTCCCAATATAGCAGTATAAAGTTATTTACTTTCAGAAATCCGGGTAAACATCTTTTTTTATTTCTTTATTCTACCAATAAATGAAGATTTGCTCCGACCATTTATATTCGATGCCAAGACGTCTAAGATTTTATTTGTACACGTTCACTATACAACACTTCCAACATAATCTCCTGCATCTGCTCGTCTGCAAACGTTTGCTAATGAGTCATCAGCCAATAAAGAGTAATGTTTTCCAGTGCTATCGCTGAGCCATATATATCGGGCTGGCAAAAAAGTACCTTGTTGCTCGCTCCTAATATCACCTATCTCAGGCAGTATAAACACATGCTACCTATATCCCATAAAGCCACTCCATCATGCCGAGTTGGTGTCATTTGAAAGCTGACTTTTTTCATTTGGGCATTAGCAGATGGGCTAAATGACGGAAGTTGAGCAAAATTAACATCACATGATTGGTCATAATATCGCGAAGGAGCTAAACATTTACCACCAAATTGTTTGGGTGCCATACGAATCGAGGCTAAACAACACCACGATCGTCTTTGCATCGGCTGAAACACAATGGAATCGATCTATTTCTAAAGCGGTTGATCACAGAAGAGAAGAATGGATAAACTAAAGCCGAACTGATGCTATATAAAACGATGCGGATGGAAGGAAATCGCGTGTTGTGGGTTGCTATCGCTTGTTGTAACGATGAATTTTTTTTGTCAACAACTAATTAGGTTACAACAGGCCAATAGAAAAAGTCGACCGGAACTAGTGAACAAAAAAAAAAAAAAAA
>NW_019213327.1:87265-91880 GCF_002532875.2 Varroa jacobsoni | reverse complement strand
ATCAATTCACACGTAGCGTATGTACGTGTATATAGCCCCCACGGCTAGTCCCTTTCTTCTGCAACTATTTTTTTTCTATCTCTTTATTTGGGTTGCACGGAACCCTTCACTCTTCAAACCGTTCCTTTTTTGAACTACTCCACTCCTTCCGCACCAAGTCTCACACTCTCACGACAATCACAGAACAGCCGCCCTGCGAGGGCATCAGCTCACCTGAAACAATACAAAGCGCAGCACAAACAAAAAACATTAGTTATAGGTCTTATACCTAGCATATTTTTAAATGTGCTTTACAGACATGCGTCTCGAGATAGCACGACACGATAGGAGTAAAAACGAGCCTAACGTAGGACACGTAGTCGCTGATAATAAATGGCAATATAGTGTATCGTATTCTACATGCTAACAACAACCAACGCCGGGTGACATTTTCCCTCACAACAAACCCCATCTCGTACTGCAGATAGCCGCGCCATGAAAAACAGCTTTTTTGAAACTGTTCTTTGTCTTGCCAACAGGGCGCTCCGTACCGAACACACAATAACCGCCCATAACTTCTATGTACCTCTACAAATTCATATGAACTTGGCTACCTTCTATCCATCACAAAATGCATACTTTGCAAACAAAAATCATTCGGGCGCCTGTTTCAGCAGGATTACCCTAGCCAATTGATGAACCTAAGAAAAATGTAACCATAATCGATGTGTGTAACTGTTGCAGCGACCAATGGGAAACCCCAGTAGGTAACAATGAAGCTTTACACGTAAGTAGCATAATCAACAACAACGGCAGCCATCGGCGAGCAAGGAGGTCGTAGTATCCTTTACAGATAATCGCCTCCTCCAGGCAGGTCCTTTCCTCCGGAGCTTTCAGTATGTTGCGCGAGAACCCACATCACCATCCGCCACCGTCGACGCGACCATCAGCTACTGCCGTTCTCTATTAAGAGGGCTGAATAACGCAGCACGGCAGTTGCCACTCGATAAAAACATCAATACTGATGCCGGTTACGTAATACTGACTCACATCGGGTAGAGAGAACAAACTGCAGTTGTAACAGCACATGCGTAGCCATCTGTTTCTGCTGGAGGTCAGTAGGATCCACAGCGGCATAGCTACGCTAGCAATAGAAACAGCCATTGGCATTGTCGGCCCCTTGAGGCAAATTGTCCCTGCCGCTGCCTCCACAGCTAGAAGTGCAAATCCGTGCCGATGCTGCTGTTACTAGTCTCTTCTCACAACGAAAGACACAGCAGTTCGAAGCGACCCGCGCAACTACTACTCGCCTACTTTTTCACTTTCTGTTCCTCTCTCGGCCGACGATTATGGTGACGATGATGCTCGTTGTATTGGTGTTAACTCACCCTCGTCGATACATAGGCCGGGCCATGAGGTTGAAAGTACCGAATAGCTAAGAGATCCCAGACATACGCCAAGCACACGACCCCTCTACTCTCCATTCGATGTCAGTATCACTCTTTGAGCGCAGAGATCATAGCGGGTCACATGCATGCAACCAGCGCATCGATAGTCTCTTCTCTGACAGAGTCTGTTTAGCTTGCTGTTTCATGCGGAGAGCCAAAGTATGGCAGAAAGCAACAAGCAAACAGGCGTGCGTCGCACGCTAGGGAGCCGGCAGCGATAGCAACGAGTGACGAAGCAAGCAAAACGCCCAGCAACGCAGGGCATTCATTGCACAACGAACAACAGCAGCACATAACGGCTGGCCATAGAGTCAAGCGGTGGCAAGGACCAAGCGAAAGAACGGTGCTGGCTGTCGTCGTATCGTAAGTTGTCAATGCTGAGTAATAATATAGCAAAGCGCAACTTTGAGAAAAATGACGAAGTCTCCGCAATAGGGTTGAAAACGAGAGGAAAAAAGAAGCAGTAATAGCACCCGAAGACCAGCAGGCTCGCGTAGCCGCACAGCTGGCAAGCACAACGTCCAATAAAATCTAGTGGTACGGCACTTGGCGGCTCGGCGACTTTAGCCAGTTAGAATAAAAAGAACTCTCGCAGATTGCTACTGGCATCGGTACTGCTTCTGCTGCTTCGTATTCGTGTGTTTAAAAGCGTAGCGCCCGTCAGCGGGGCTGATGTTGGTGCCATCTTCCTCCTCGACAAGAAAAAAAAAGCCCATTTTAGGTCTGGATGTCACAGGGAGGCCACTAGTCTGTTACTAGCCAGCCACCACAGAGGCAAACAGGCTTGCACATACTAGTGAAGTAAATGGTAGAAGTACCAGTAGCAATGACCGAAATTGTCGGGAGCTAGAGAAAACCCGAACAGCACACGCAAGTAAAATACTCGGTCGGTTGCCGCTATATTGTTGGCAAGCACAGTGACGACGACGCGCAGATACAGAGCTTCGGGACATATGAACAGTATAAAGTGGCGGTCAATACAAAGGACAAGACCGTGCAGGTTAGCTGAGGGCCAGAACAGAACCGCACAACTTTAGCGTATGCCACTCGAGACTGGTACTCATGAAGAGAGGAAACCAGATCGCTTGTCCTTCCCACCATAGCGATCCCAGTTTCTGCTCACTAATCGACGAGACAGGAGACAATGGGAGAAGATCAGAGGCCACCGAGCTATGGCGTTAACAGCAGTCACTGGTTGTAGAACGAGTGCTGTTAGAGTTTCTGACAGCTCTTCGCATGGTGTGCGGACCACGCACATTCTGGAGGCGGATACTAATTCTAACCGCTGCAGCTATGAGTGCTATTGCTATCACAACTAGCGGTACTATTACGGGAAAATAGCAGGTAACAGAGCGGACAGCTGACCTAAAAGATCTGCTTGTAATACAGTAAGCGATGGATGCAGCATTAGGTGCAAGGCTCGTGTACAAGGCCTGCATCGTATTAAATCCAGAAGTAAGAAAAAAAATGTTTTGCCATTACTGTTGTTTCATTTTTGTCAACAGAAGTTATGACGCCAGATAAATCTCATCTCGCAATGACTTGGAAATTAGCTATACCTGCTAGAAGATATGACATACGTGATAACTGTAATTACTAAATAACTTTCTTGGCTGTATCTTTAATACATTTTTATTTAAACTAATCGAAATTATTTTCAATATCAAAAAATTATTTGGATTCTTGATGTTACAGACAAAAGCCGATAATCCAGATTGTTACCGCAGTGAGGTCCTGCCTATCGAAATCGTCTGTGCTAACTTTTTGCAAAACACAATAGGGAAAACATATATTAAAGGTATGATACTTGCTAATAGCGCTCAAGAACCTCAAGCTACGTCCAGCGGATTATTAAACCCCAGAAGACAGGCACAGAATCGTTTTAATAATGTAAATTGGCAACATTTAGGTCTCCGATTTCTGACACTTGACCTGATCTTTCGCTCTTTTTCATTTGCTCATGTCTCATCATACGGACGCACACCTCGAACGCCCTATTATTTACCACAGAAATACTGTACAGCTTTAATTACCGATTATTAATTCTTTCTCATCAGTTACTGTTCTTTGACCAATATTATATTCCTCATTGTCGTACTCTGCCGACAACGTAAGAGAACAAGACGTCTACATTTATCTGAATCCACAAAAGCACGCTAGGTAACAAGGCACGATGAGAACCATCGACACGCACGTCCGCACACTACATGATGATGAAGCTGATAGCGATGATGAAGCTAATGGCGATGATGACACTCAACGAAACAAGAGATTTCGAATAACTGTACCTATGCAGCCATCATCAATCGAGAGGATCCATAATAATCGGAACAGAAAACAGCGGTGCGCCTTCTGCATCAAATCTGTTTGAAAAGCCAAGTAGAATTTTTAAGCAAGTTTATTGTTGGACAACAGCTTCGCAGGCCTGATTGCGAGAGCAAGAAAAAGAGAGAGAACAAGCTTTCTGTAACAACACTAATAATGCCAGGGGTCACGCGACCTCGAATTTCGAAGAAACTTTCATACTGGCCGCTTTGCAAACCCGCTCTCATTATCACCGTCTCATCGGCATTCATCATCATTACCATCGTCACCATCATCACTGTCGTAGTAGTCATTGTCCTCTGGCGTCACCTATTAAATTTAAAAGATGTGTTATATCATCGATGAATCGAACTTTGAACGGATATTTGCTATGCATAGTGTTTACTTTGTTCGTTTGGCAAACACTAACATGGCTCACAAAGGTGAACAATGTTTGTGCGCAGCAAACGTCAGACTAATAATGAATAAAAATTTCATATTACCTGCTAGTAATTCTATCAACTTTTACCATTATATTGTTTGTAGATATGTGTTCAATAGAATTGTCATAGTTTTAGATTTGTGCATGCAACCTTTTCATCATTGTAGGTCGCTTGACGTAAGAAACATTTGGGCAGCGTAATCCGCACACGGCCTATATGGTGTAAGTGCTTGCATGACACCACCATAAGGAAGCCCACCCAAAGCCGTATTCGTCTAGTTACCCTGTAGGTTGAATAGACTACTGCTTTCATAAATTGATAAGCGATACCTTCGTAATAAGGTTACTAGTAATACAACAACAGTAACCAGCAAAGGTAACCGCTATCAGCAGCAAAACTGAAAACAATACGTACAACAAATGCGCTCTTCCACACACACAC